>NW_028154616.1:3251677-3420417 GCF_965231275.1 Zosterops lateralis | reverse complement strand
GCAGACAAAGCCCTTTGCTTCCCCTAATCATCCTTCCTGAGATCACCACCACTGTCATTGCCCCATTTGTATAAACTGATTTGGAAGAAAGCGTTGTGGTTGTGCAAACAAGGATCAGCCAATGTAAATATTTTCCCCTGTTTAGCTGATCAGTACTTTTGTCTCAGTCAAGTTGCTGTGCAGTTTCAGTGTTATAAAACAGTGGTGTAGCACCCAGATACATTAACATTTAAATGAAACACTCAAGCTGTTTTGTTTTTTTTTTTTTAATTTAGTTAAAAAAACCCTACTCTGTACTCTGTACTCTGTTATGCAAAAGTCACATACATCTTTAACAAATTCAGATAGCATAGTGAACATGTCAGTTCTAGAAATTTCTACCTCTAATTCCATGTAACATTGTAGGAAAGGGGAATGTGCACTACAAACACTGCTCAACTGAAATGTTAAAAACTATCCCTTCTGCTTTTCCTCCTTCTTAGAGCACAAAGAGAATCTAATTAGCATGCTCAGTGTTTCTCCAGAATTCAATTCAAACTCCAAGTATGCTATCAAGAGCTTGAACACCAGACAGAAATGATTTGGGATGACTGAGCTATCTCTAGAAATATATTAATTTAACTCTAGTGGGTCCTCATGAAAAATGATACCAAATGCAGTTAAAAGGACTTTACCTGCTTTTAAGAGAGAATAGTAAAGTTACTAGGAATTTTCTGTAGCCTTAAAGCTGTCTTGCAATTGCTGAGTGTGCTTGTGTAACTTGGCAAATGCAGCAAGTCACAGTAACTCATCAGCAGCCTTGTGTGTGACATTTTTCTTTTTGGCTGATCTTTTCTCACTGAAAAAAGTTTCCTCTCCATCTTGTAAGAGGCAGAATCTTTCAGGGTCTGCAATTTTTTAGGTTGTCTCCAATTTCACCCAAGAGTGTCATTTGCAGGTTTGGTAGTCTCTTTTCCTTTTTCTGACAAAAAGAAATTTCTACGTATTGGATTTCAAGCCACTCTGATAGCATTTCCCAGCCAATTAATTCCTTTGAGGCAGCATCCTGCACCTCTACCCTGCAGATGATAAACTGGGTTTTAGCATTGTTTATCAATGCTCAGGGCTGGTGTGCCACTCAAGCACATGCAGGATGCTAATCAGGTAAATTATAAAGAAAAAGAAAAGGAACATAAAGTTGTTTCTTTCAAAACCCCCTTCTGGACTGCACTAAAGCAGACTCTCCCACATTCAGCACAATAAAGCAGTAACTCACTATCACCCATCAATTTCCTGGTTTATGCAGTCATCTTATTCTGAGCACATTAAAGCAATGTTGATAAGAGCAAAATGGTTTATTTTTTTTTTTCAGTCTAGATTTCAAAGAAATGTTCTTAAGAAGGAAAAAGAAGTTCTTAAGCAGCAGTGCCTTACCACAGCACTCTTATTAGCATTTCTTCAAAGATGCCTTCAACTTGGTCCTGGCTACAAAGGCAAAATCTGCATTTGAATACAGATATTCAAAATGAAGTTGGAAATTGTTGGAGTCTTAGGGAAAAGATGGACATAAGCCATAAAGCTGAAATGTAGCAGGAGAAAAAAGGACAGTAAGTGTGCACAGATAAGCAGCTCTTGTGTGTCAGTTATGGCTTCAGAAAAAAAAGAGATTGCCCATGTTCCAGCAGCTTCCTGCTGATCCCAAAAGAGCAGGGAAATTTCAGTCATTTGACTTGTCACCAGTTACCACCAGAGCTAATGTAAAGGAGATCTTGCAGTGTCTCTGAATAATTACTGCCAAGATCACTGAAACAGACATTCCAATATATCCAGACCTGTGTGATCAGAGCCTGACCCTTCACAAAACTTATAACAAACATAATTATGCAGACTCTATGACACAATTTTTCTTCATAAGCCCAGGCAATTAGGGTTCAAACCTCAATATGCTTCTTCTATTCTATTCTGTTTAGTTGGGCCAAATGTGTATATAAAAATCAACATTCATCACAAGTTTTGAAATAATGTTTTAGAAGGGGACTTGGAAAGGGTCATGGCAATGAATTCCATGTTTCCACCACAGAGATGCAATGTTTGCCAAACCTTATTTCTAACACTGTTGGCTTTCTTAGGTATGGTGTATTAACTGATTAATTTCTCAAACTAACAAATAAACAACTAAAGTCTTACATTAGGTATAAATCTGACCCTTTCAGCGTTTTTCTTCCAGAAAGACAACTGACAATGACACCTCATACCCATTTTTTTAGCATCCTTGTGACTCCATTCATAACCCCTCTCAGTTATAATTCAGGGACAATGACTTATTGTAATTTAGACATATCAAGTCTTACCTCCAGGACATAATGCTTAGTATAAGAAAGTTTCACATAAAACGCTTGCCAAGAATACATTGTCTTGATCCTGGCTGCAGTGAAAACCAGTGAAGCAATCTGGATCCATTTCAGCTTAACTGGCTAGTAATATTCAGAGTCTCTCTTATATATGTTTATATATTTACCCTTTTTGTCCCATGCACTTGTTTTTAAAATTCCTTATGAGTCCTCTTAGTATGCTGTACATTTCATTTACCTCAGTTAATGCTTCCATGGACAGCCATTCTTTTTTCTTTCATTCAGATTTCATTTTGGTTCACTTGAACTCTCTGAGAGCTGCATTTCATTGTTTATCCAAATGTGTCATCCTGGCTCTTCACTTCCATTCTGCCAGTGGTTTACTTAGTTCTTGTTGAAAGAAAACATTGGAGCTCAAACATGTCTTTTCAAAATGATTTTGCAAGGAAAACCTTTCAGATAGAGCATGAAAAAATTCAGATGTTACCACCCAAGTTTTTCAAACTAAATTTGTTGAAACATCAAGTGAGAATAAGTGATGAGCTCTAAATAGCTTTAAATAAAATCTGACACTGTAAATCTGGCACTGATGCTCTCATTGGTATCAAGCAGCTGCCTCAGAAGACAGAGATTTCCTGAATGTTCCTATAAACGATCAAATTTTAAAGGTATCTCCTTTAGCATAAGTAAATGTCGCCATAAAGAATACTGCTTGTTTAGGGTTGTGGTTTTTTTGTAAAGTACACACAGATTTAACAGGTGGTATTTGCTTATTACATAAGTACCAGGTTAGCTTCTAATTACAATGTTGATGGAAATCTCAATTTAGAATGAAAAATTCTCACTGATTGATTTTAATATTTTGCATTTTGAAAGGAACAACTAAAAGGAGGAAAAAATAAAAATATCCCCACTGGAGTAACAGAGAGCATTTGAACAAATTTACACATAGCAGGAACAAAACTTGGTTTAACTTTATTTGGGATCAGGCAGGTAAAACAAGCATTATTTATATCCTGGTTTCCTGACTGTAAGGTTTATGCCCACATTCACATATCATTACACAGCATTCAAGGTATAAACAAAAAAGTTCATTATAGAAGTCAGTTCAATTCCCATAACAAATTCAGGCTTTAGTCTGCACCAGTTAAATATGAATGGGTCAGATTTACTTGGAATAGCACAGAATTGCACATCAGGGCAAGATCTAACCAAAAAAAATAACCTCATCTATCTGAAGACCAGAAATTCAGTGACTGAGAAATGCTGCACTATGACTCAGGACCACTTATAAAGATATATTTTTGTAATAGACAAGGCAGGAATTGTCTTTGTCAAATACCACGAGCTAACACTTTCTTCTTTTAAGCAGGTTGGGCTTTTTTGGAGAGATTTTATTCCAAAATATGTAACTCTGACAATGCTCAGGAAGTAACAGACTGCATGGCAAATAAAGAAAACAAATGCAGTGAGGTTTTTTCAAGAGGGAAGGCACACAGAGATTATATTCTTAGTTTGGTGAGGGAATCAGCATCACTAGCAAAATCCTCAGTCTCTGCATGGGCTGAACCATTGGTCTGCTTATTGCAAGTCATGGACATCATATTAATATTTGTATTACTGCTTTTTATGGGCTGCAGGGACAAATTATAAAGCTACACTAATGTAAATATTTGTCACAACAAGCTGTAACCAACAACACTTCATCATCCTCCTATGCTGGGAACTTCTAACTCCATCAAACATGTTACACTGCCTGCTCTACATGGTTACAGAAAAATGAGAATAAAGAACAGAGGGAAAAGCCACAATTTATCTCATGAGTTTTCTTCTTGTGGCTTAATACAATGGTTACCATGCTACCTTGTCAGCTGGAGAAAAATGGAGCAGTTGGGAGCTAAAGCCTATAACAATTTCAAGCCTGGCTATGCTCACACATTAAGAAATGACTGGAAGCAGCCTCAGCTCAAGGAGAACCGAGCACTCTGAGGAAAGACATAATTCCAGAAAAACAGTTTATTCTCCAGCTATTCTTTCTTTTATTCTTTTTTTTTTTTTCTTTCCTCCTGCTGTTGTTGAAATGTTAGCATCAGCTGGCACAATTTCTGCTCCCTGCCTGCCAACAGTAAAACACTGATCATTCTGATAAGAAAGATGAAAAAATATCAGGTTCAAACAGAAAGTTGTATAAAGTTCATGCATGATTCAGTTTCCTGTAGGGCTTTTTAGTCTATAGCATAAATCTCTAGAGGTAAAATGTAATAAAGAGTGAAAATAGTGCAGGAAAATGAGTCCTAAAACTTTAAAGACCACATTTTACCCTTGTAATTCACACAGAGCATTACCTAATGCAGTATGGAAAAAAGAAACACAACAACAAAAAAAACCCCAAAAAAACCAAAAACAAAAACAAACAAAAAAACCCCAGAAACAAAAACAAAAACAAAACAAAACAAAAACAAAACAAAACAAAAAAAAGCTACTTTCAAAACTTGAGTATAGCACGAACACAAGTATTTTTAAAATGTATGATCCCTGGCAATGTTATACCTTTGGCACCAAAGTTTTTAATTTCCTGTATGTTACAATCCTAAATGTAGGAGGCTTGAATGCACTTGGGGTTGTAGAACATTGGCCCCTTAACGCAGCAAGTGTCACCCAGCTCGACTCTCGAACTCATAATTTTGACTTCAGTGCTCCCTCAAGGTCCAGCCCATGCACCCAGCAGAATAAATCTGGTCAATTCTGCAATGGATCACAGAATCCTCCTCCACAAAAGGCCAGGAAAGACCTCTTCATCTCAATGCAGAAGCAGCTCCAACCTGTAGCACTTTGTCCCAAATCCAAGATCTTAATAGCCTCAGATGTGGGAATGTGATTTGCAATTCCAGTTGGACTATTATTATATTCTTTGTTCTTGTTGTTATACACATGTGTTTGTTCTGTCCTGTTTCCCCCTATTCCCCTACTTGTGGTTTTGCCTGAAGTTGTTTACCAGTTTTTGGTTAACTGTCAATCATTCATTACATAACCCCCGGCTCCGTCCATCATCCCAGGCCTCTCCCTGTCTTCCCGAAAGTTCTTTGCTTGGCAATGGGTGATTGGACGGGGTCAGGAACCTTCCCCCTCCCCTTATTTACTTATTGGTTATTAATGATATAATGGTTTGTGAAGCCACGCCTTGCTGTTACCCCATTGGTCCACGTTATATCCACCCCTATTGTACCACCCCCAGTTAAAAGCTCATGCAACCTGAGGCTCGGGGTCTCTTTGGGACCTTCGGCCCAGGGAATAAAGCTCTCTGTGGTTGACCCCCAAAGAGTCCCTTCTCGTCTTTCTCCGCTCCTTCGCTTCGGTGCTGCTTGCCTGGCTGCAAGAACCCTAGGTTGCGGGAGGTGCAGGGCTGACGGACACCGGCAATGGTTGGAGAGCTAGCCGCCCCAGAGGAGCACAAAAAAGGGGACACCCCGCACTCAGTGCCTTTCACAAAATCAACTTTGAAATGGGAAAATATGAAGCTCAACATAATTTTTGAAACAGGAGGCACCATAATCAGAAATGACATTAAACTGTCTGATTTTCAATTAAAATATTACTGAAATACTGTCTTTATTCAGCAAGCACTTTGCAGCTCTCCCACTCAACATTCGATGTCTACAGTGCAATCTATTTACAGGCTTTAACAGTTTTTAATGATTTCCAAAAGAACCCGGCTGCAAAATGTAAACACTGATCCAGAAGTTTAAATCATAAACATACTCTGAGGAAAGGAATGAAGGGAACTGATTTTCATTTGTGTGGAAACTAGCTACTGGTAGGTAGCTTCGAGCTGGCAAGTTAGATAGTTTATTTTGTTTTAAAACAAAATGTTTGCACAATAGTAGCAGATTCTAGATTTCTCTATTATTTTCAGGTGAGAAAAACCATTTCTGTGCCATCTTTGTCTGTTGGAAATTGCGCAACTTTAACTTAGGAAAGTTGGTGAGCTTTTTTGGCATCTGTCCTGTTAAGTAATCAAATCCATTCAAATTGCTGTGTTAAATGTTTATATAGCTGTCTTTGAGGAGGTTTGAGTGGCTATATACCTACATGAAACAGAAAATTAAAGTAAAGGAAGATGAGAGGCTCTAAGAACCAAATTACAATGTTTTTTTCCTCTCAGATGACACAGGATAATTTAAAACCTTAAGAGCTTTCCTCACAGAAAAGCCATACCCCTCTGTTTTCCATGATCTGTCTTGTACTTTCTTATAATGAGGGAAAAACATTCTAAGTTTATGATTCCTCAATCTATCCTTGCCCCTTTCAAATATGAATGAATCCTGTGGAGGAGCCTGTTATGTAGTGGTACCATATAGGCATCAGACACATCTTTCTAAAATTAGGAAAAAATTATTTATCTTCTTCAATAATCAAAAAAATTCCTACATTATCCAGCTTTGATTATGTCCTTCAGGTATCTGAGAGTCTTCAATAAACCTCTCTCATCCATACTTTTAGCTCTCTATAGGTTTGAATAAACACATTAAACAGACACAAAACTACTTTTCTGACTTGCACTAGGAGCATTTAAAGCTTATTTTTCAAGTTACACGAAATATCTTCTCTATCACAGCCTACAAATTTTTTATTTTTTTTTTCAAACCACCATGAATGTCCTTAAAACCAACTGCTGATGCCAATGCAGCACAACATGGTGAGCTGCCCTGCAGGACATCCCCACACCCCTGCTGTAGCCGTCTGCAGCACCAGCCCTGCAGAGAGGCTGCAATTTGGTCAAAAGGCAGCTGTGATGAAAACTCCACCAGGATAAGATCACTCCTAGTCTGACAGGGATTTGGGGCTTGTGGCTTGGGAGTGAAAAGTTCAGTGAAATATTTCCAAACCAGAGACCACTCGGAGCTGTTCCCCCGTGCAGAGATTTGCTCTCCAGTTTTGCCCGTGGTAAGGCAAAGCTTATGTCTCCAGAGGACCTCAGGCCTCTTTTGATATCCTCTCTGTTTGCAACACCAGTTGCTGTAAACAGTCATAATGTAAGTCAAATAATTAAAATGCATTTTAAAAAATAAATTAAATCATTCCTACATGGGCATGCTTACATGTGTTAAGACCTGCTGCTTGCCTGTGTGTATAAAACTTTAGCAAAAGGAAAGACACACAATGCTTCTATATAGGAAAGTTGGTGGCTAGGTATATAATTATATAAGAAAAAGGAGTACTTTAAAGGCTCTGTGAATGACTGTCTCCACTGGGTAGGACCTTGGCTGTGAGGGATTGCTTTAAGATGTTGGTATCTGTTCAGTAGTCAACCTCCTCGGATCATGTTTTCCAGTAAGCATCAAGGGATGCTCCCTCTGCTTTCAGCTGTGGGAGCTGACTTCCCCTCAGCTCTGTGGGAAGAGCTGGCAGAGGGAGTGTGAAGGCATGAAACTCCCACCCAGCAGAGCTGTTGGGCATTAACTCCTGTGGACAAGCTCCTCAGTTCTGCAAAAGAGGGGCTTTGTAGCCCTTCCTGGCTGAAAGGTACTCAGGCAATCCACACAGCATCAATTAAAGCACTGCTGTCCCTGCTCCACCAACATCTCCCTCCTGTGCTGCTCAGCACCCCCATGATTCCTCTGGCTAACTTTAGGGGACAACTTTTCCTGTAATTAGGCAAGAAGCATATGGCTGCTGGATTGTACCCCTCACCAGCTGCTGTGCTGAGTTGGAGGAGCTCTCAGCTGAATCCTGCAGGGATCATTCCCTGAATGTCTTGCTGATGCCTTAAGTTTCAGCTTTCATGTTTTTCAGACTCTATGCTGCTTAGGGGTGTAGTTCTGAGCCTCATATTAAGTGTTAGTCAGCTCTCTTCACAGAGTAGGGAGACAAAACAAATCCTTCTCCTGCTGGAGACCAAGGACAACTGTTAGAAGTTTTCAGGCCCAAAAGCACAAACAACAGTGGACTGAAAGGACAAAACAAGAAGGATGGGACTTCATAACCTGAAGCTGTAATTGGACAATTAAACTCCAATATGCAAATGGACCAGAACTTATAGAAATGTGAGACCTTGCGACCAGTCACCCATTTTGTGACCATTTTGGGTCAACCTCAGGTGTAGCCCTGGCCAGGCTCTTGTCCTGCCCAAGGTGTATCCTAAAGTCCTTTTAATAAATACCTACTTTATTCTCTTAGCTCCAGGCCAGCCTTCCCAAGGCATCACTGCAGTGCTGTGCCATCGCCAGGGCGCCAAGGAAACGTACATGGCATCAACATCCCAATACCTGAGCTCTGTCCATCCAGCTCCCAGCAGATCCACACCCTGCTCCATCTGCTGGGAGCCAGCAGGACTCAGGGACATGGCAGCTGCTGCTCTCCCAGGCAGCCAGGGCAAGGTTGTTCCTTATTCGAACCAACAGCCAACCTCAAAACTGGCCACTTTCCATTTGCATCAGACTTGACCCCTGTTTCACCTGGTTTCAGACTGGAAAAGTTAAAACTTAGTAGATTACTGGGTAGACAAGAAGGTCTAAAATGCCCACCATACCCCCCTTCCCATTTTTCTTCCAATTCCTTGGTGGCAAGCCAGAAAAGAATTGTGGATTCCAAACCACAAATCCACATGAAAGAATCTCGGGGGTAACGTTAATATTTCTGGAGATAATCTCAGAAAAATCACAGCCTCTGCTACTTATCTGAGATTTGCTTGATAGATCTAATGGGATCATTTTACTCGTGGTGCATATATGCTCCTAGACAGGCAATGTGACTGCCCAGTGCTGGATTCCCACTGTAAAATTAAACTATCTTTCCCATATGGCAATAATTGCAGTACAGGATCTCAGTAGGTGTATAACACGGAGAGTACAGGAAAGATAAACAGCAGAGGCAGGCTCTGCCAGCTCTGGAAACACTTCTATGCAGATTGAAAGCTAAAACCAGAGTTTTTAACTAAACAACACAAGTGTATCCTCAGGTTGGGGAATCAAAATAAGTGTAGGTATTTAGTTTAGGTCCATCTGTGTATGGAGTAATCATTTCATTGCTAATTTAAAGAAAATTATGTGTAACACAGATTCTAAATAATGCAAGATAATGCAAATCTTAATAAATGTTAAAGGAAACAACCCTGACTCTGTGAAGATATTGGCTATTCCAGCAGTTTTTCTTTTCATTCTTTAATTTGAATCTTTGTCAGTGACAGTGAATCACTAAGATAGGGCTCAAGGAATACTGGAAAAAAGAAGGGGAAGAAAAGGAATTTGGTGCAGTTGATTTTTCTGTTTTGAAGATTTTATGTCAAGAAACAAAAGAGCAGTTGAGAGAGCAACTATTGAGTCTAGAATGACCAGAAAGCCAAGGTTTTACTAGGAAACAGCAAAGACCATGTGAACCAATATAACTCTTTTATGTGCAGTTATGATAAGAATTCTTTAATATATATAAAACCAAGGTCCATTGTTCATCTGAAGTTCTACTGGGTGTGTTCAAAGTGTCATTTGTGCAATAAATTACTTTTTATTCCTTTTCCTTACTGCTAACACTGCAGTGCTACTTCAGAAAAAGAGAAATACACATTTTAACACAATTCTTAGTGAAGTCTACTATTGCTGCCATTTTGCACAGGATGGCATGAAGTGATGATACCAACAGCCTGAATAAGCCTCATGTGATATTTTGGTCTTGGTACCATTTCTCAAAATTAGAAGTTTAGAACCCAATGGGAGCCTACCTTTCTAGTTAGAGCTACATTTATTTGCTAATAAATGTGACTGCTATATGACATGCTCAACTTTTCATCCAGTTCTGTTACCGGGTATTTAATATTTCAAAGGTAAAGCCAAAATTTTAGACTCCTATTTTAACAACATTTTTTCACAGGGTCTCTGTGGATTGTGTTTCATAAATTGCTGCAAAAAATAATTTTGCCTCCCAAATGATAGTCATAATCATAAACCATTGGGGAAAAAAACCCAACATACATTTTTTTTTCTTTAAATCTTGTTGTAAAAGACTTAAAGATTTAGTACTCCTTTAACTCAATCTCTTGTCTACCACAGGTATTTTTGAATTTTAAAATCTTTTCAAAACCTTCCTAAATCACCATTAGTTAGCTCATTAGGGATGGATGTTTCCTCCCTTGACTTCAAGTGTATAATGAAGAAAGTCTGCCAGACACATGAGATGCTGCTCACACATGAGATTCTGATCCTTAAATACTGATCCACAAGTAGATCTTCTTCAAATCATAACTTCCAAGGAAATTCTGTAGTATTTCCTTTTAGACAGTAGGGATGGAAACTTATCACTGAATAACATTAAGTGAGTATAAAAAATGCTTCATTTTACATAAGATCAAAGCCTTTTTTCTCTAATTCTAAAAATACAGATGTAGGAAATACCTACAAAGGAGGATACTTTTGAATTGAAAAGATGTAAAATATCATTACAAATCTTCTCCTGCTCCTTTGAATCTTTCCAACACTGGAACAAAAAAGGACCAGTAAAGCAGTATGGTTTTGATTGTTCACAGTATAAGTTAGTTCAGCTGTTCCACCACAATTGTTGCTAAGGGCTTGGAGCTGACCATCCAAATGTGATTTAAACACAAGTTAGTGTGCTATGAAGTAAGAAAGCAGTAAATCACAGTAAATCCTAATCTATAATTAGGAAGCCATAAATCCCAAGCAAACAAGAGGCTTTTTGCTTCTCATCTGTGTGGTGTGTTCGTATGGCCAAAGATTCTCCTGTGCTGTGAGAAAATCCTGCAGCAACTGCAATCTGCCTCCATGGGCCTGTTGGTTGGAACAGACTCTGCTTGTTTAGAAACCACTGAAATTCATCCCCGGCTCTGAGAGTGCTGCCTGCTCACAACGAGCTCATTTTATATTGGCACTGTTAAACCCATTTCTTGAGATGGCTCCAGGCTGGACAAGCAGAACCTCCCCCCGACCTCCCCACTGCAAAGTGAAAACAAAGACTAAATAACTGGGAGTGCACAACAAGAATGAGAAGCACTTGAAAACAATAGGCTGGTTAAGCGAGCAGCTATTTAAAATATTAGTAAATCAGCATGTGGCTCTGCAAAAGAAGACATTTAAAGCCTCTCCTATTCCCTTCCTCATTTCTCATTGTTCTTTCAGAGGCATGAAGCAGTCAAGAACAGCAATTTTTTAGCAATAGGAAAAAGCTTCCTTTAACTGAGAGCTCAGAGAAGCCTCAAGCCCAGGACAGATCATTTATGAATTTAGTGGGACAAAAAAACCCCCAGCATTTATCAATAAGGCACCTTCTGAAGAAAAGTTCTATTTCTTTTTTTTTTTTTTTTTTTCATAGATATAAACAATGTTGCCAAGTGAATTCTGAGATCTCAAGGAGTCCCATTACAACTTGATATATTCCTATAAAGGATATTCTACTTCCATCTTCCTAATAGGTTTATGTACCATACTTTAAGGAAGCATGCACACAAGGAGCATAAATTGTATCTACTGCTCTGCAAATCATTGGAGGAGTTATATGTAGTAAAGCAGTAATATATATCAAATTAGCTTGTAAAAGGCAAGGCAAATATAAGATGAATGGAACAGCAATGCAGAAAAATAAGCCTATTAGTGCTGAACTCAGTAGTAACATTCCATTTAGAAGTACTTTAATTATTACCAGTCCTTGAATGCTTGTGGCAACTGGAACAAATGAACAGATTATGATGAAGTGCCAGTGTTTTCCAGTGTACGTAAATCCTCAAATGCTTACCATGTCTTAATTGTCTGTGAGGAGAAATTGTTACTTTTTATTTTACTACACACCCTTAATTTGTTCCTGCCTTTCCAAATATTATTTCAAAAACAATGCTGGTAGAGGAAAACAACTTGAGAAAAATGTAACTACTGGGGGCAGCTTACCAGAACTGGTGCTGTACCCCCAGAGTAGGTGGTGAGCAGCAGTCAGATAAGAAACAGAGCCAGGCTACATAAAAACATCTCCAGGGCAAAAGATCAGACAGAAAAAAAAATCTCCCAGGATTCTTCGTTCAAAAATAATGCTTTTATGCTCTGTGGTGAAGTAATTAAGAAATATCTTTTACTAATAGCTTTTTCCAGCTATTTGAGATTGGTACTCTGCACAGTAGACTCCTTATAGCATAATTTCCCTCAGCTCACTCATGATCTTATTTCCTAAATATGGCTAGACAACAAACTTAGCAGCAAGCACCCTTAGCAGTAAGTATAAAAAAAATCTATTTTGGTGAACTGGCTCAGTTTAATTTTTACACTGCGTGAGGAAATATTGATTTCCACCATGTCCTGCACATCACATCATTCTTCCTCCATGGCAAAATTTACACAAATGCTGCATATTTGCATCTTCCAAGCTCTAGCACTAAGTAGCAATTTAACCAGAGAATGCATAATTCAGCAGCTCCCCAAACTTCCTTGTTCACAGCCACATTGCATATGTTTCTACTTCAATTCAACATCATCAGGATCCTTGATAGACAACCATGTTACTCCTGCAAATTTACACACACACACACACACACACACACACACACACACACACAGATCTCTTACACATTTTCAGCACTCACTTCTCCAAGGATGTTTTTATTTGGGTGATCTGTTCTTACAGCTCTGAGTTCCCAGCTACCCTGACACTGAATCAATATTGAAACGATTTTCACACTGAGCTGGTGGTTCCCCAGTAGGGGAAGCTGTGCTGTGTGAGATAAAGGTCTGCTGGAACAACTTGGTCCTCCCAAAAACCCACCCCCCACCTCTATCCCCTGAGTTCAAGCTCAGAACTCCATCTGCCACTGCAGTCACTGCAAGAAAGTGGTAGAAAAGAGGCAGGCAGCAAAGACAGTAAGTTCCTTTGGGTCTGTGGATGCTGGGATCCATTTTTCCAAATGTGCTCCTTCTCTGAGGGGACTTCTGGACAGCATCCCAGGAATTCAGTGGGCTGCACATATATTACACTTTGTCCTGTCTCCTGGAGGTTTTGAGCTGCTGGATGGAGTTAAAGAAGCAGCAAATAATTCACTTCAGTTGAAAAGAGAAAATAGGAAACAAGGGAAGCTGTCCTGAGTCGCAGTGAAAACTAAGAGGTGAGGGGAGTTATCTTGATTCTTTCAGATGCCCAGCTTATCAACATGTCAGAGGCAGTGTGGTAATGAAACTCAAATTCCTGAAACAAGATCAGCAACTGGAATGAAATCCATCTCTGAGAAATGGGACCATTGCTCTGAAGATTTCCTCTGTGCTTAACTGAATGCTCACAACTACTCTTCTACATGGGGCATTTCTGCTTATTAAATACAAAGTGGAACAATATTCAGTGCACCCAATTCTGCCAAGCCACCCAGAGAAAACTCAGACTATTTCCCAGAGATCACAGGTCAAGTCTATAAAATTTTCCTTTTATTCTTTTCAGGAGCCAGAGATTATATAAGATCCATCTATACTGTTGGCACTGTCAGACCTCTGCAATACACAGGTGCTTAATGTATGGTTTCAGCTTTGCAGACGTTTTGATACCCTGTCATTCCAATAAGCTATTGAGATTGAATAGTGAATTGAGAGGAGAGGAGGAAAATGCCGCCGCTCCTCTGACAGCCAAGAAGGATTTCACAAGGCTCTATTCCCACTAAGGCATCAACAGATAAGCACAAGCTCTATTCCCATTCAGCTGGCATCTGCCTTGCCACAGGAATGAGGATGCATTGTCTTCTTGGGGGTGGCAGGAGGAAACGTGACAAAACATGAAGAGTCATCAAGAAAATCCGCATTAAGCTCTGTGACTGTAAAACACTCTGCTCATGCAGCTTGAGCTAAAACTAAAACCCACACAGGCAGTACAAACAAGATGGGTTTGGACAGAACTGCAGCAGCATGCAGCCCTTTTGGAGGGTTTCAGATCTGGATGTTTGTACTCACTAACTATGTCTAGTGGATTAGATGTCATCAGGAAACTTTCTCTCTTCACGAAGCTGCACTGTTTCATTTTAATGCTCTGTTTGCTCACATACAGCTGTGCAGGGCTGCTCTGTGTAGATTGTTATGTTTGGAAAGAATGAGGAAAAAGGTGCTTTCAAAGCTCATTTGAAGGTGGAAGCATTATTTGGTTATCCCCAGCTGCAGCTACTGAGAAAGGGTCTCAGGTGGGTAGATCCACACATAAACCACACTCAGAATAGTGAGTCCCTTTGAGAACTTTGCAGGCTGGCTCCATGAAATCTCTTAGTGCCATCTACAACCTGGCACAGGCTGTAACCCTGCCTTCTGAAACAAGCAGACCTCAAAGTACCTGCCACACAGAAACATCAGATTTTTAGGCTGTATCACGTTGCCTGTGAAACCTCAAGATTTGGTCTTGAGCAGAAATTCATCACAAAGGAGTAAAACCGCAAGACTTTTTCCTCACATGAGGATAAAACAAGATTTCACTTTCTATTATTTTTATGGATGATGAGCAGAGGCAGCAATAGGCAATGTCCCCTATGGCCACTCTACACAGGACCTCAAGGTGGAATGTTTTACTGTGTATGTGTTTTTAACTCCTCTAGATGCAGATGAAACCACACCACCTACTCGATCATCTTCATACCCCTCCATTCCTGATGAGAGCTGCTGCATGCTACATGCAGAGTTCTCCTAAAATATCCAAAAAAAAAAAAAAAAAAAAAAAAAAAAAAAAAAAAAAAAAAAAAAAAAAAAGTCACAAGTAATTTTTTTTTTAAAATGTTGGGCAGGAAGCAGGAAATTTGGACAGCCCTTATCAGAGCTGGTTTTAGAGACCAACCACCAGGCAAAATTCCTTGTTGAAGAGAAGGTGGAGAAGGGGCTGCAGCTGTAGATCGTGTGATGCTGCAGGGCAGGAATGACCCAGCACTCACACCTCTGCTCAGAGCTCCTGTGAATCAGCCTTCTCTGCTTGAAAATGTTGAGTTCACTTTCCCAATTAACTCTGCTGAGCTTCCCCCACCCTGGCAGGTGCACAGTGGGAGCAAGGAGGTTACATGTACCCATGCAGTCGCTGTTTTGTGCCACTGTGATCCCATTTGCCCTCGTTCCTTTTGTTCCTTCTGAAGTAATCCTGATCATGCTGGATCTGCTCCCCAGAGTGAACCTTAGCAAAATACCCTGGCTGAGCTGCTGTGGGAAGAGAGGCGACGTGCTCAGGAGCAGATAGGAGGATTAAATGAATAAGGATTAAAATTAATTGCTAAGGTTTTGGGAGGCAGAACTGGCTGAGATGAGAACAGGGTAAGGAAAAGCTGTGGTAATCTCCCTGAATTGGACATCAGGTTCCAGGCCCCCTAAATTCCATACAAGAATGCTATATATTCATTTTCATGAAGAGTTTGATATAACTTTGCTCTGTCAAGATGCTTTAGGTACATCTGAGCTGCTTTATGCCACTTGCTGCCATTTTTCTTCCCAGAAATTCGGAGAAGCTTCCTTGGCACTCCTACACGACAATAGGACAGAGGAGAAAACCAACTCAGCTGGGATACCTCTGATGGAATAAAGCTCTCCAGCTAAGCTCCCTGCACTCAAGAAGGCCTGTGAGCTAAACAGAAATCTTCTTTACCCCAAGGATTAGGGCTATCGTTCACTGAAAGGAAGCTGTTGACAATGCATAATGCTCTCCTTGCTGTGATCTGAAAATGGACTTTTCACCTGGTTACCAACAGACCCTTTGGTCACTGGGCCAGTTTTTAATTTTAAAACCAGGAAACTGTACCTTTATTCCAATTAAAAGACAAGTAATTCTTTGAATAAAATCATAACAATAAAAGTTTTGTCTTTAGGAGTATTGTCTCAGATGCGTTATAGTAAATGTGTAAATTTGTTTTGATGTCCTTTTATTAACTTTAACATTGTAATTGTGTGACAAGGCAAAATGGTCTAAACTGTCAGATCTACTCCTGCCAGATTTTCCTCTCTCTTATTTTCAACATATTTTCCATTTCTCTTTTCCTTCCCGGTATTTAAAAATATTGCATGCAATTTGGAGAATCATGAGAATGTGTTCCTTTTACTTCTGCTTCAGCACTAAAATAAAGCATCCCTAGGACTAAAATAATAAACAACCATCTTTACAGCATATTTAGCCTACAGAACTAAGCAGCTTTACTATTAGAAATCCAGTTGTTCACTAGATTAGATACAGGGTTTGTCTTATGCCTGTAAAGTTTGATCAGAATTTCCTTCCTTTTATTCCAAGAAGAAAACAATTTCTCATTTTCTTGGAGCATATCCTGACAGATATTATAAAATTTCATTGCTTCTATGTTTATTACTTGGTAATAAAAGCAGAGTTAATTCCCTGAATTGCAAAAACGTACTTAATGTTAATTAATCCAAATGGGTTTAAGTTCTTATGAATTACCCCACCAAATATTTGGCATCTTCAAGTTTTTCCTAAATATATTTTAATATATTAATTCTTTTACCAGAAAGCCTCATCTATCAGTAGCATTCAACTGTACTCTTTCCCTAAAATTTAATTAAGGCTATTTTACACAGTATTTTTACTGATCAGTGAATTCCTCAGCATGTAACAAACATCCCAAAACTAGAATTATTAGCAGCTTTTTCTTCCAGTTTATTGCAATTAAAGCTTTAAATTTTATTAACTTGGTGATTTCAATGTACTGATTATCTTAGAAATATAATTTGGTTAAGCCTTAAGAGGGGTGGTTTTTTTGGGTTTTTTTCACAATTATTTAATTGGTCACATTTATTATTTACAAATGGAGAAATAAGAGACCACACAGTTGGACTCAACCCTAAAGTTTCTTCCAACCTAAATGATCCTTTGATTCTACATAAAGTACAAAAACAAGACATATCTGACAAAATTTCAGGCTGTATTTAAAAAAAGAAAAAAAGGGCAAAACAAAAAAGAAATGCTACAAGGTTTCCTACTATGCCAAATTTATCACATTGCAAACTTTTACATAAACTTTTGCATGAAACATCATATTATTACCAAATATATATATATATAAAGAATATATATATATATATATATATAAAATATGCATATATATATATCATGGGTTATACTCCAACAGGAGAATTATGAAGACAGAAATAGAGTTTTTGTCAATTACTTCATAAAGAGATAAAATTTCAGTGTGATATAGAATACAATGGGGCAATTAATACAAAATACGACAGATTAAACCAGGAACAAGAGGGTTACTATTTCTGTGAATACTGGAGTAGGTAAAAGGATGAAGGAGAAAATAATATTTATTAAAGGACAGAATAGGAAAATAAGTTGGATTGGTAGAGACCTCGTGAGTATTAAATGCTGCACAGGGAAACCTGGTGTTTGAAAGTGTCATGGGCTCTCTAGGGCATGATTAGGTTATGAAATGACCACTTAAACCCAAAATTTTGAAGCTTGTACAACATGAAGACACTAGGAAAATAAAATACTTCACACACATTCTCGAAGAATCTCTGATATGAATGTTGGCAATAAGGACAAGATATTTGTTTATTTGATCATAAATGAAGAGGAAAAGACACAGTGCTAGGAGTGACACAATTTTAGGCACACTCAGCATACAGAATGGAAAGCAGATGCAAACCTAAGGTTCTATATTAACTTTAATGACCAAGAAAGGAAAATTTAAAAAGCTGAGAAAATGAGATTGTAATAAAGAAATTAACAGGCTTATTCTAATGACCAGCAAGATTTTAGATTCAGCCACTCAGGCAAATCACGGACTGGTTTAAATCAGTAATTCACTATAGTTACACTTTTGCACTCCCTGAAACTTAATCCCTAAACTCAATTATTTAGAGGACAGCCACAATCCAGTCACTGGGGAGACTTAAATCCTGAGAAATATTACTGATATATCTGCGAATTATGAGATGACCTGAACGTGCTGACTAAAGAAATTTAAAGTTGCTACCTGAAGCACAAGAAGCATAATAAAAGCTGAGCTATGACATTAACATTTGGGGTCCATAATTTTGCCATTTTTGGAGATAAATAGCAATGTTTCATAATCCTTCAGAATATGCAGGGAAAATGGGAAAACTTTTTTTGGTGATGGGTGGGGAATTAATGGAGCCAGAGAATTGTTTTTATTGGTTTTGAGGCAGTTGTGGTATCCATATGTCAACCTCACAGGCTCTCTGACATAAACCTGACAAAACCCATTTCAGGAGATGGTCATCATCTCAGCCAGGTCCATCCTTCAACAAAAGGACAGAAACCAACCCAAAGCATTTTCTTTTTTAAAGGTCTGAGTTCTATTACCCAAATAAAAGCCTGAGACCTTTTTGGTTTGGCTGGAAGATGGGTTTATTTTATCTCAGTCCCTCTTATCAAACCAATTCCATGATGGGGATTCCTCCTGAGCTGACAGACCTCAAACTGCAAGGGAAGTGGCTGCTTCTGCATTTCAGCAAAGTCCAAAACAAGATTCTGCCTCTATTTACACAGAAAACTGAGAGCAGTGGAAAATGTTCTAATGGTTCAAGCTCCACTTAGAAATACAAGGGGGGAAAAAAGCAGGAATCCTTCACTGGTACTTCAGGAAAGTGTTTTCTATTGTTCATGTAGGAAATATTAACATAATAAGTGCCTGAACATGACTACAGCAAGAAGGCAAGCCTGAAGTTTCACAAAGTAGAGAGACTGAAAGTGTTCTCTGTGTCGTGCCCTTCCCTCAGAGGAAGGTATTTCATCTGCATCTTCAACCTCCTGACAACCTTCCCTAATTATCCCCATCTAACACAAATTCATTTTCACTTTCAAAAATTCGTTTTCCTGATCCTTTGTTCAGGTTTGCCCAGTAGTTTTCAGATTTACAGCTGACAGATGAACAGCACAATCACGTAAACTGCAGTTTCTTAGGAAACCAATCTAAAAATGAACATCGCGGCTTTTCAGATATTTTAACCACAGTGTTACAGTTCAAGATCTATGCTAAAGCAGAATGAATGAGAAATGAATGAAAGAAAAACAAGCACTGAAGTCCTTTGAGAGGCTGAGGTCTCATTTGTGTTCCCAGGGCCTGGCCTCTGTAATTGATAGGTGCAGAACACAGTACATGATGTGGGGAATTTAAAATTCAGCTTATGGGAAGGGCCACAGTGCACTGAAGATTATATATATATATATAATATTGGAGCCAGCAGAGGCAAGCTGCTTCCTAGTCATATTTTACCCTAAAATACTTTGTGAAGAAGGTAGGGATTAGAGTCTTGGGTTTAGAGACTTGTTTAAAGAGTAAAGAAGGGTGTAAAATATGGACAGATGGGAGGTTACACGCAGTTGAAAATCTTGCAGTTTTATGAAAGCCTTCAAGGTCTTACTCAAAATCTCAGGGAGTTGGGTGACTCTTAAAATTTTGTTTTTTTTAAAGAAAAATCCACTTCTTTTATCTGTAGCCCAATAACTGGAAATATAAATGTATAATCAAAAAGTGAACACTCACAGAAAGAGGAAGATTTTAGTTCTTCTAAACCTCATTTTCCCCTGTTCTTACAAAGTGATTTTAGGATTATTTTCATGACATGGAATATTTCGTTTCTTCCATTTATTTTTTTTTTTTCAGTTAAAACTGCATATTATATTAGAACTGTATGACTAAGGGACGGCACTAATTTGTTATGGAATTTACAAAGCAATAAATAGGTTTGGCAGATAGTTAAATGATGAAAAGAAGTCAAGGCATTTGATAAACATAAAGAAAATTCTATTTATTCCAAGCAGTCCTATTCAAAAACCATTAACATTTTTCCATTATATATGACCAGATAAAACCAGAAAAACCTTCAATGACTGAAGATAATAATAATAAACGAATAAAGGTGTTGCATCCCTAAATTACATGGCACAATGAAGTTCCATGACCAAAGACTTCTCATTGTTTCCCTGTGAATTACTCTGAAGAAGTATTTTAAGTAAAGAATTTGAAAAGTGTAAAGATTTCTGAAGAGAAAGCAACTTCATTATACATAAAAATATATATTTACACATATTTTTAAATTTTTAATTTTAATATTTATGTGGTAAAATGAGACACTCCATGTTCAGCTCTCGTTTCACCTTACAGTCATTGTTAACAGTTGTGTTATGATTTGCCAAAATGAAGAATCAATGATACAAAACCAGACAATAACACTAATTCTAGCTGTAAAAGCAGAAAAAACTGATTTTGTAAAGTACCTGAGAACTCTTTTTGAAATAAAAGAAGCAGCTCTTGAGGCAAATAAAATGCAACAGGCACTTCCTTGAATAAGACTGACCATACTCCTGCTCAATCTCTAATATATGAATTTCAAGCACTAGCACGTGGCACATTCTTATAGCTACATACTTTTTTTTAAACTCTCCTAGTGGATTTTGTTAAATCAGGAAGAGCTATGCATAACTGAAAGGTTTATTATCTGTGCTAGGTTTTTCTTGTAACTGAGGATTTTTAAAACTATTTGACAAAATTCATAAATATTAAGGTTCACCTTAGACAATTTCAATCTTGCTTCAACACCGTCATCTTTAATGCAGCATGTATGACATGATGAGCATATCACTCCCTGAAAGTTGCTCACTCTCAGTCAATTTTGCAATTGTTTCTGGCAAATTATTGCATTCGGCGCATTTCCCACCATTCCAACATCAGACTGGTGCAAAAGCTGATTGTGCACCAAATGGTCCCATTTGGAAAACTGTTGTGGGCTTTAACCCAGGCTCACACCTTTCAAATCCATCCATACACAGTCCTGACACACCCAAACCACTACAGGACCTTCCAATTAGATTTATTTAACTATTTCAGGGGTGGGGAAAAAAGTTATGTTGCACATGAATAATGTAAAGCACAACATTTCAGCCCAATGAGCTTCCACTGCTGCATCAAGGCATGTTCTGCTTTGAGACAAAGCCAGAGCTGACTCAGAAGAAACGGGTGATTAAATTTCAGTCTAACTGCTCACTAGTCTTACATTCAAAATGCTAATTGTTTCAAAAAGAAGGGTATGGGTATGGCAAAACCTAAAGAAAAGAGTGAAGGTGTAGCTGGCATAAATACCTGAACTGCACAGTCGTGGCACTTTTATGGTTCAGCATTTTCATGGTTCAGACTGTTTCCTGGGAGACACACTCAAAAAAAAGATTCAAACAGCAATTGGGTCCACAGATTTATGTATGTTTAGAAATTCCCTGTCAAGGAGGAAGATAAGGTATTTGAAGTAGTGACAGGTTCTAGCAGCCAGACAGAATGGGGACGGGTAATGGCATGAAAATTTGCTGAAGTTTTTTAAAGTAAAGTAATTCCTCACACGGCAGTATTAATGTCCTACTGCTGTTAGTCTGCATTGTCAGCAAACACCTTAATGAGGAGGTCACAGACAAGGTGCTTTATTCTACAGGCACCATTAAGCCTATTAAATTTATTTCCACCTTATTGATACAATTTTGCATTTGAAAGCGGCACGAAGCCACTCAAAAGTTATTAACATTGGAACAAATGTCTAATTTCACAGGAAGCCAGAGGTCCTGAGGGTCAGCATCAGTGCTAGTGGGGAGGCATATATGCAGTAATAACTTTTCCATGGAAAAGTAAAACCCTTTTCTGTTTGTAACGTGAGAGGATGCAGGTCTAGAAACAGGTTGGTGTGTTGTGCTTGCAGCTCCATACACTTAGATCCTCTAGTGATCAGAGCTGTGAGCAGCAGAAAACCAAGGGTGGATTCACAGAACCACTCCCCACATTTTCCTTGCATGCCAAGAAATGTCAGTGTTGGCCTCACCTATTTGTTAGATTGAAGGCAGCAGGAGTGGTACGACCACAAGGTCAACACAGAAGCTAAAAAAAAACCTGATGATGAGGAAGAAAATATATAGACAAAGTTTTCTTGTGCCACAGTTGCAGCTAAGCACAGTAATAGTCTCACAACCCAAGAAATTAAAAAAAATATAAAATATTCCTATTTATACAGCTGTTTTAAAATGTTATTGTCTTAAAATTGACAGGGCTATCAGGTCTGAAATGCTCTCATGGGAGATTCAAATGAAAATCTCTTGACATTGGTAGAGATCTTAACCTAAAATTGTGTCTGGCACTGTACAAGTTGTTTATTTTCCTAAAAAAAAAAACCCAAAAAACCAACAACCAACCATCCCCTCCAAAAAAAAAACCCCAAAAATCAACCAACCAACCAACCAACTAACCAATCAAAACTACAACAACAATAAACCCTACCAAAAAAAACCCACAACTAAACATAAAACACCAAAAAAACCAAGACAAAATCAAAATTGCTTGACTAACCCAGACTCTTTTCATTCTATTTTCTGTTCTCTCTTGGGCTTCCCATGGTTATTCAGAAAGAATGTGTGCCTTGGATAAAGAGGGGAAGAACAGCTTTCAAGGCAAGAGAGAAATGTTGATTTTGGAGCCCCAGCACTTCAGGCACAGGCTGATATGTGACTGTGGTTCAGAATATTTGCTTGGGGGCATCCTGCCTATCAAGGCTCCAAAGGAATTCCCTCTACAAACTTGCGATATCTGCTCTTTGCCAGTATAACTGTCATTATTGTGACATAAATCTAGCATTTTACTGCTTTAGGAGAATCAGACTTGTCCTTAACTCTCTTCCATCATCTCTCACAGGCACTTCATCTTCCTCAACATAAGTTTTGTTCTAGAATCAAATTGTTTTGGCTCCTCCCATATCCCACATTAAATCTTTGGATTCCCAATGTTGGTCTAAAGGCTGGGTGTGACATTTTTCATTTATATTTTCTGTTGGTTTCTGATTTTCCACTCCCATCACAATTAAAAAAAAAAAAAAAAAAAGTCTAGCAAAACAAAAAGAAAATCAGAACCTGTTCGAAGCGTCAATTTTTTAAATAAAATATTTATGTTCTTAATTTGAAGTGTGTGGGTTTGTTTGAAATCACTAATTCTCTATGTTGCTCCATCACACACTAGTGATGATGCATTTTCAGATGCTCCTTTGAGAACCACATAAAGTAAACTGTAACAGCAAAACTATGGAAATCAAAAAAATAAATAATAAGAAACCAGAAAAAAAGCAATCTGTTTTACCAGTATGAAATCTTGTGAATAAATTAGGATGAATTAGTGCAAGAACCAAAGATTTCACATTCAACCTTTCAACAAACCACTTTGCCTGTGCCCAATTCTTCATATCTACACTGGAGATAAGAGCATGTCCTGGCCCTCAAGACGTACCATAAGATAAAAGACGTTTTGAACTGAGTCTTCAGGAAACAGCAGAAGCTGTGGTCATCAAATAAATCCTGCAGGTAATGTATGGTTATCAAAAAACCCCAAGCAATTAATGAGACAGGCTTGGGTTTCTCTCTCCTGTGCCCAAATCCTAAGTATTTACAGGGAGAGCAAGAGCAGAACCATATCCAAGAGCTATGGTGTGCTCTCATGCAAATAAAACAATTAGGAACCTAGGAATTAATAAAGCCTTCATTTGTGTCATATCTGAAATATCTAACCAATATAACTGGCTTTAATCTGACATTTCTTCCCAGGGCATATGACAGGAGTTTAATTAAATCAATACATTTCTCCTCAATGTTAAGTATCCCTTTTATTTTTCGTGTCTATACTTGCATCTTGACCATTATTAAACTCAGTAACTCAAGTCAAGTAAATGTGAAAACTTAAAGGAAAAGCCTATGATAAGTAGACAATTATGTACGAGGTTGGGGGGTTCTATTTTTAAACAGCAGTTTTATTTCAGAGGAGAAAACTTGAACAGCTCAAACTTCCAGAGCCGTCTATTAACAAGGAGGATATTAGGGAATAAATAATTATGGAAATAATATGACTAATTCACTGAAAGTTTTCCAATAAACGCTTCATCTTTTTGTTTGCAGAATTTACAGGTGAAATTTTGAGAAATATGCCTAAGAAAGCCCAAAATGCCACAGGTGAATGTTTTGATGGACATCCTGGAAATTTTATCTGAATTTAGGACAGGAAATTGTCCTACGCGGCTGTGAAACTGTCATCTTTCTGGGACAAATGTCCCTTAAAACAGAGAGAAGAGACAAACTCTTTAACATAATACTGAGAAGGTCCCAGTATAATTCTGTGGATGAAATTGTGAGTGTGAACCAACACCCAAAGATCAACATCCACAAAACTCACTGCAACACACCACAATTCTCATTTTATGGTCTTGCTCTGTGTAAGCAGAATCCCAGAAAAAAAGGAAAAGAAAGAGAGCAACAGCTAGATTCCTTATGTGGCAAAGAAAGAAACAAGGTGGGCTCCTTGCTGATGCTCTACAGGAAAGTCCAAAACCTCATTGGAATGGGAAAAAAACCCAAACAAAAAAAACCCTGATTATTAAACACTCCCAAGTAGAAAATGGAAGGTATGGATGCAAAAACTGGTGGTTCCCTTGCACCAGCAACCAAAATAGCTGCAGAAAAATTTATTATCAGGGCTTTTATCAGACTGGATTAAGTTCTTGCAAGACCACTATAGTCTTGATTTGAGGATAATACCTTTTCCTAATAATTTCATCTCTAAGCTAACATTATCTACAACCAGCTTCTAATAAAAATCTCCCACAGGTACGAGTCCTTGCTTTAATGTGAAAAGGCTCCATCTCCTTATTCCTCAGCAACCAGTTTACTCTTGGTATAAAGCAGCATTATTTCAAGAACCTAAACTGATTGCAGTGATCTGTGTCACTCCTGAGGAGAACTTAGAAATTTTTTGTCATTTGCAAAACAACTTTTCTCCAGCTTTGCACCTCCCAGGCACAGCATAAAGAAGAATTTTTTTCCCCTCGTGTATTTCTTCTTGACCCAATCAGCTTTTTACTTCAAAAGACAGGGAGTTGTATGGTTTTGTCAGTTTTTTTGTTTGTTTTTTGTTTTTTTTAATCTGCTCTTGAATCCTAAATCAAGGTGAAAGAAATATAAAAGGCATATTCTTCAAAAAAATATTCTGCATTCATCACCATTTAAATAGATCAAGTGAACCAATCCACCTCAATAAGAAGAGGATTAAGAAAATAACCAGGCTGAATTATGCCTTTAACTTTAAAAGTCATTGTTGTGTTTACCTCCAGAGAGCATTCAGAGATAAATGGCTGCTATTAAAGTGATGATCTCATCAACACATGGCAGCC
This sequence comes from Zosterops lateralis, assembly GCF_965231275.1. Taxonomy (NCBI): domain Eukaryota; kingdom Metazoa; phylum Chordata; class Aves; order Passeriformes; family Zosteropidae; genus Zosterops; species Zosterops lateralis. Next base: position 3,394,940 of record NW_028154616.1, on the reverse strand, counting down.
TTTATCTCCTCACACACTGTGAAGAAAATAGAATTATCCCTCTTCTTGGAACCCATCTTTTTTCCTCACGCCTCACAAACTGGGAGAAATGAAGGCAGCAGCAGCAAGTGTGAGCTGTCATGGCAAGGGCAGGTCAAAATCTTTCCATTCACGTTTGCAGATGAACAAAAAATTTAAAAAAGATTTTAATTAATGCCCACAGAATATCCTTTTTCTCCTCAAATGGTGACAGAATGGTTTGCCTGTTGCCTTGAAAATATTGGAATGATCCACCTCTCATCCAGTCCTCCATGGGGTACCAAGACGACCTGCACACATTTCCTTTCTTGAGGATGAAAAGCACTTTGCAATGTTTTAGAAGGCTTTGCAGAAGCACAAAGAGTGACTGTCACAGGAGATCCCTGTCCTGCATCCCAGGGAATTCACAGGACAACTGCCACAGCTGCCAGAGCCCAGTGGGGAGGGAAGCAATGGCATGGCCATGGTGCCTTGGGAAGGCTGAGCTGGAGCAGAGACTGGACAGAGCCAGAGAATAAAGCAGATATTTATTAAAAGGCCTTTAGGGAACACCTTGGGCAGGACAAGAGCCTGGCCAGGGCTACACCCAAGGTGGATTAAAATGGTCACAAAACAGACAACCAGTCATGAGGTCTCACACTTTTGTGAGTTCTGGTCCATTTGCATATTGGGGTTTGATTGTCCAATTACAGCTTCAGGTTATGAAGTTCCATCCTTCTTGTTTTGTCCTTTCTCTCTTCAGTCCACTGTTGTTTGTGCTTTTGGGCCTGAAAACTTCTAACAGTTGTCCTTGGTCTCCACCAGGAAAAGGATTTGTTTTGTCCCTCTACTCTGTGAAGAGCTGACTAACACTTAATATGAGGCTCAGAACTGCACCCCTGGGCAGCACAGAATCTGAAATACATGGAAGCTCAAACTTAAGGCATCATTTTCAGCCAAGGAATCCCGCCTGTTTTCTGCCTCAGACAAAAGTCAAGACAACTTTCTGTGTCCTTGTGCAAAAAATAAATAAGAAAATATATTCTACGTTACCCATCTTGTTTAACTAGTCAATAATCTCTGTAACTCTTAAGCAACAACTTCCCATCGAAATTAAACTTGCTCTTTCACCTCTCAGTTGGAGTTTAGTCTCAAGCCACCCCAGAAGTCATGTACAGTCAAAAACACTATTGAAAGGCAGTGGCCAAAGAAAAGACCCTTTGATTTGTTTTTTACTTAAAACTGACACACAATGCTCCCCTTTCACAATTCAGTCTTAGAGATAGCACACAATGGAGAGACATCAACGTGAAAAATACTTATTGATGGAGGTAATGAACTATTTCTGTAGAGCAACCAGGAAAATCTTTACCAATTTATTTGACCCTAAACTGGTCCAAAATTTAATTTCCATTTCACTCCCTGATATATAACATATGAAAGGCATTTAACCACTCTACACCAATAAAAACTATATGGCCCAGTTGTCTGCCTATTAGGAAATTTATTTTCTTACATGTTTTAACGTGCTCTAAAACCATTAGATGAACCTTGTGTGACTAGAAAATATTACTGGATATCTCTGTGGGAAAAGAATTCTTGTTTTAAAGGTGCTATCCAGGAATTGTGTCATCAGTTAAACAAAAATGTATAAATAATCCTCCCCTTGCACTTCTATGTGCTTCACCAACATGCACTAAATTAAGGTATTTTAATTTAGTCTCCCAACACGATGAGGAGGAGGGGATGAAAAAGGTCCTTTTTCCAAAAAATATATAAAATTATGAAGAAAAAAAGTGGCTATCCCAAGGAAAAACAATGTCAAGCACAGTGGAGACTCAGTAAAGTTTGAGACTACTGCCTAGTCCCAAACTGGATATCCCTTTCTTTTTGTGTATCTTAAGGTCTTCTTCTTAATCCCTTAAAATAATTTGGGTCTACATGGAAATTTGGGTCAAATGGAAAAGTAGTGAGCTCATTTAAGAGGCAAACCACAGGCAGCCACCAGAACTGCTGTCCAGCTCAAAATATCCACCAGAATTCAGCTTATTCCACTTCAGCAGCAGCAGCTGCTTAGAAAAACTAAAGAATCCTCAGCTGTAACCACTGAGATATGGAGTTTATTTCTCCCCTCTGTCCTCTACACACCACAGATTTTGTTCTCAGGTGGAAGTTTGGCTGCAGGTGCTTCAAGCTAACAAAGGCAGGGCTGTGTTAGGTGGACAAGACCCAAACTCTTCTGCTACTAAAAGTTAAATTTTACAGGATCACAGAACTCTATTATTTACTGTAAATGACAAGATATTTTTTGCTGCTTTATAAGCCAGACCTGTGGTGTAGAGGTAAGAAAAGCCATTAATTTAACTATTATTTGTTTGAGGGGGCTCGTCTCTGTGTTGCTATTTTTGTTCCTTTTTAAAGTCACCAGCACACAGGAAAGTTGGAGGTTTTAGTTGTCATCTGGACAGTCAAAGCCTATTAGAAGGAAGTAGGAATTCATATAATTTACTTGTAAATTTAACAATATCTTTTTTTTTCAGTACACATTGGCCAAAACAAACTGGAACAGAAACAAAGCCTGGTGTTTCTGAAACAGATGTTTTAAAGACGTAAAGGCAAAAATAAAAACCTGATAAGGGACTCAGGAGCTAGTTTATTCTACCTTCCACAGAGACAAACAGATGAGGTGAAAATTTTTCTCGTGTAACATTATGGATGGATGAACGGCTTGCAACTGAATTTTTTCACTTCATTTCAACATCTATTGAAAGAAAAGGATATACACCTTTCAAACTCTGGAAACTTCTACAGTTAAGTACAAAAGAATTGGCCAAATAATGGGAGAAGTTGAATCATGAGTGCTCTTTGAGAGAACCCTAGAATACAATTTCAGGAGAAGTCCATATATGTTTACTAAAACACTTTTAATGCAAATATAGGAGGATCAGAAAGAGAGAGGAGATGAAAAGTAAAAGTGGAACTGAACAGGTAAAGAACTAATTTCCTCTAGTTTGCACAACAAAAGCACAAGAAATGGCAATGCCATTGCCAAAAGCATGCACAGATAAGTGTCAAAGGATCAAATTATCTTGATTATTTATTGTGAATATAATTCCAGCCCTTGTCTCCAGTGGAGTTCCACTGGGGTGGTCAAGGCACTTTACTGCAGTTCTGTCAGAGCCTTTCATAGGAGGAGACATGGGGCACAGTGATGGGCTTAGGTCAAGGGGATGCTGTTGTCCAATGCCATAAAAAGAAGAGTCATAAAATGTCATAAAAAGTTGTCCAATGCCATAAAAGGACAGTGAGATCAACACAAGGAACCCAGCAGAAGGTGAGCAGGGCCTCCAGGATACTGATGGTGACACTAGAAGTGTCACCAACCTGACAAGAGTGACACAGATCCCATCACACTGCTAAGTGAAGGCACAAGTAATCAGCTAATTACCTGCTTTACATAACGAGCAAGGGACGCGCTCCCACCCAAGGAAAACTGACAAAGGGGGGAAATGACATTTGCCATAAGCATCAGAGGGGCTGTGCCTCCAGTCAGTGACAAGGCAGACCAAACTCCAGGGAGATGTGTCACAACACTGAGTCAGGGGAAGAAGAGCACTGGAGAGGCAGTAGTGCTGAGATCAGAGCACTGTGGGTGGCTGAGCCAGCCCTGGGGATGTGGGAGCACTCAGGAAAGGATCTGCAGTGACAAAACTGAAGCACTGATGGAAGTAAGCGTTCCCTTTGGTGGCCAAGAGTTGTTATCTTAGAGGTTAATTAGACCTGCAGAGCCTCACAGCATCCCTGTAGCCCTCCCCAACTGCCTGCCCCTTCTTCCAAAAGTCTCAAGCTCTCCTCTTTTTCCTGAGTTGCAGCCGAAGTTCTCTGCTCAGCCAGGCTGGTGTTCCCCACCAGCTCATCTTTGAACACAGGGGAGGACCTGCTCTTGTGCCTTTTGAGATTTCCTCCCTGAAGGATATCAGGATATCCAGTCTTTTTGGGCTCCTTTGCCCTTCAGAAGTGCCTCCAAAAGAACTCTTTTAACCAGTCTCCTCGACAGGCCAAGCTCTGTCCTTCACAAGTCTGAGGCAGCCATTCTGCTGACACCCTTCCTTACTTCAAGAATAAAACATCAAATTTCATGATCACCATTCCCAAGACAATCTGCAACAAAATAAAATCACAGAATGCCTTTGCAGCACATCTGTTGGGGGAAAGAGCTTTTCCCTTGGAAGACCTCAAGTATTTCAGACATTAGCACCATCATTAAAAAAAAACCAAAACCCAATTAGCATAAGCTAGAATATCCCAAAGCTTTTCATTATAATTCTGAGTGTTAGCAAGTTGTTAATTACTTCAGTCATCTAAGGGCAGACAAAAAAGTGGCCCAGAACCAGCATTGACTGAGAGAACTCACACTCAGTAACAATCAAAACTAGTGAATATTGAGACTTTTCTGAATGTCTGGGAACAGTGTGGCTTTGAAGCCACGACAATATTAATGAAGAGATAATCAATAAAATAAATCTGGCTGCAATTTCTCCTGAAAATAATTACCCAGTCATTAATACCATACTTCTTTTACAAAATTATGTTTAGCTTGGTGGGTAGTAAATATGACCCTTATTGACAAGAACAGATTTGCAGTGATGCTGTTGCATCTATTTTATGTATTTTATACCTGTTAGCATTCAATTCCAAAATAGAAGTACCCTCTGTCTTCCTCAATGCTCCTTGAAAATTGTTTTTGCCATTTATAACATTCTCTTTTATCTCTTAGAAGAAAAGGGTGTTGGAGAAAAGTAACGAGGAACTACATGGAGTAAGGGAAACTCACACCATTCTGCAAGCCTAAGTTTCTAAACATAAAATTTGAGGTTTGTTTCATGATTGAACACCTCTTTGGACATGCAATTTAGGCCTGCACACTGAAAATTAGGTTATTTCATATCTTTGCATACTCATATTCTCCACTGCTATTTGAACAAGAAATATATATATATATAATATGATCTTTGACATTTTAATTAAAACCTATTAAAAAGTCCTATAGCAAGCAATAAAGCCTAAATTGTCTCCCTAATTTTAACCTGCATTGCAGCTGTGCCATGAATTCATATAACCATGGAGAAAAACCTCTCACAGAGAAGAGCATGGGCTGAGCAAAAAAATTCTGGGCCTGCCACCTAATTAAGATATACTTTCCCCCAGTGGAGGAAGTTCTTCATCTGTTACTGTGTGTTACAGTGGTTCAGGGCTATATTTAAAGGCCCATTAAAATTGTACCTGAAGGCAAAGTCAATCTTTATATTTGACAGCTTTCTTGCAGTAAGTAGCAAAGTGAATATTTTATTGCTTTATGATCTAATGACCGTTCTGTTTAATCTTCATGGAGTAAAGACGAGCAGGAAGATATGCTTAGGGGTTATACTAATACATCAATTATGGAGAGTGGGAAAGTACTTTTTAAAAGTACCAGTAATCTATTGTAAATGAACATCTCAATAAGCACTCCTAGCCACAGGGAGAGCTGAAAGAGATGCATTAAAAATCTACTCAGATTCTGCTCATTACAGATATGTTCTTCTCAGCTCTTAAGTAATGCAGCAATCACATAATTAACTTTTGAAAAGAGAAGTGTTGGGAAAGACAGGACAGGAAGGACTTATGAATATGACTGCATGATAAAAAATACTGCAGATACAAAACCTGAGTGAAATAGGAATGAAAGCCAGTTTTGAGATGTGTGCATGGCAGGCAGGAAAACGGCGATTAAGCTCACAAAAGGACAAGAATGTTGCCTTTCCACCTTGGCAAAAGACATCCAGGAACAAATGCATAAGAAAGAAGTCTGTAGAGAGTAAAATGACATGGTAATGCAGTCGTTCTTATAGGCTGCATGCAAAGTTTGTAGGTTTTGTATCTCACGCTGGTTGGTCAATGTGAATTAGAATATTCAACAGAAAAAAGGATATATTGTATTGTAAAAAGAGGATCGCTCTCTTACTCTCTGGCCCTCTTGCCCTCTTCTCCTCTCTCTTGTCCTCTTGTCTTGTCCACTCTTGTCCTCTCCTCCCCGCTCTTGTCCACTCATCTTCTCTCCTCTTTCTCACCTCTCTTGCTCCTGCTCTCTCCCCACGTTCTTCCCCTGCTCCTGCCCCGTTTATACTCCTGAGCTCTCTTCTCTCTCTCTCTCTCCCCATTCTCCCTTTAGGGCTTTGCTCCAGTCTAGGCTGGTGGCTGGGAGCAGGCCCGCTTTACCCACGACCCTTGTAATAATAAAGCCACGTGTTTCTAGAGCATCTCAGGTGTGCAGAGTTCCTTGTCCCTGCCATCCACGGAGAAAAATCCCTACAGAGAAGCATCTAAAACAATTCGTGTCTTTGGAACACTGCAGGCATTCTCCTTATTTTGTTCAGTGAAAATGAACTTTTCCATCTGCTTTCCTTAGCACTGCTGCAAAAGGGCTGAGACAGAAGTGCCATTTCTCCTGAATGTACTGCAAAAGTGTAAACACAATTCCACAAAACAATCAGGCACTAATTTTTGGTCAAAAGAGCAGGTAAAGAAAGATAAATAAACTCTGATCCTGCCTAACTGAAAACACACTATCCCAATATCATGGCGGATACTTGTCTTCCCTGGAATTTCACCTTGAAATGATGACCCTAAATTTTACATGGGGAGGTTTTAGATACTTCAGTATTTTTTGGTTTAGACCTCTGTCCTCTCAGGTGACATAAGATGACACAGCCCAAAAGGTCTGTACACTCCAAACCGACCCACCAGCTTCAAGGAAAAAAGTTCACGGAACTTTCCAAGTAAAATCACGGGGCCTGCTGTGAAAATGTGAAGAACTGAATCAAGTGATTAAAGCGATGAGGAGCCTCTCAACTGAATCTAAAGAGCACTGATACTACGTGCAGTAATTCAGAGAAAGATGCCTCTACTCAGGAGCTCTCAGGACAGAGAACTCTGGATTCTTACCTTCACAGAATGGCTTCAGTTAGAAGGGATATTAAAGATATTTCATTCCCATGGGCAGGGGCACCTTCCACTATCCCAGGTCGCTCAGAGCCCCATCCAACCTGGCCTTGAACATTTCCAGGGATGGGGCAGCCACAGCTCATCTGGGTAACCTGTTCCAGGGCCTCCCCACCCTCACAGTAGAGAATTTTTTCTCTAATTTCCAACCCAAACCTACTCTCTTTAAGTCTGAAGCCATTCCCCCTTTTCCTGTCACTAAATGTCCTTGTAAAGAGTCTCTCCCCATCTTTCTCCTATTCTGAATTTGTCTACAAGAGCCCAAATGATCTGAGAAAATCACCTGTGAGTCTCCTGACTGAATTAAGAAGCAGGAATGTGATGTGCCCTAATTCTGCCCAACGTTTTATGGAGAGAGAAAAAGAAACAGGAAATATCAAAAGTGACAGGTGACAGATAATTTACTGACAGGTTTTTTAATCTCATGAATAAGTGTCTACCGTGGGTATAGTTCTTTGCCTATATAACTCAAATGAAACCTTTTTATTTGACTAGTAACATGCAAACCTTCATTTTAAGGAGTGATTATTAAAGTGAATTTGTATGGGATGTAGAAAAAAATTGCCTTTACATTTGCAAAATTGAAAACTCTCCTTACTACAATTCTAAGAACGTCTGTGTGTGTGATTCAAATTCCTATATGTTAAAAAGGAATTAATTTTTCAATTTTTCCATCAACACAAGCTGTTTCCTGAGTATTTCAGCACAAAGCCTTGTTGTATAGCCTAAATAACCAAGAGATTTTAATTCTTTGCAGCATTATGATTTTTTTCTTTTCAAGCCAAGGAGAATTGAAGATACAGCAATAAGCCTTAATGGCAATTTTTTTTTTTAAAATTCCTGGATGCCTTTCTGAATCTAAAGACCAGGGAGATGTTTGCACCTTGGTTTAAGAAAACAAACTATTCCCGGCTGTATATTGATCAATGAAAAGTGGGAAAGCTATTGATGCTTAAGCAGATTTTAGATAGTGGATCTGGTGACATTTTTATGTCAACTACTTTTGATGTAGTTTACACGGGTAAGAAAATTATTATAAACAGTTTCCTCATGTCTGAACATTAAACTATGTATATTAAATGGCCATGTATGTCTTTGTATATTATATACATTTGTATGCACACGCATTCTGCTTTGTGAATATTGCTTCTAGATCTATTTCTTCCCTTGGTTTTTATTTTAAAAACATGAAGCATATCATGAAGTTTTTGGCAGAATGCACTGCATACAGCTTTGGAGGAACAAAAAGCAAAAAAAATTCACATATTCTGAAAACTGCTGTGCGAAACTAAAGCTGTGAGCATGGAGTAACAGCAGTGGTACAGCTGAGTATTTAAACTGAATTAATTGTTTTGGAAGAACACTGAAATGCTGTGGTTTTGATGCCTTGAAGCACAAATGTAAGGAACGAGAAACAGTGCACTGCAGAGAGTCTGTGGATATGAGTCAAACTGGATTAGAAGTACAAGGGTTTGTCTTCCACTCTCTGCAAACCCATGACTGCCCATTTCCCCTGTCTTTATTCCTCTTACCCTCACAGAAAATTTGCAGTTCTTTTTAATGGATGCTGAAAATTAAACTCCTCGAGAAATCATCCATTCTCTTTCCCTGTCCCTCCACTGTCAACTAATGCAGGGATATATATCCAAACAAGAGCACTAAAATCCCATCTCATATCATTTAAAGCACAAAATGCACCATCCTAAAGCATAAATGCACTTACTCTTTCTGAACTCTTGCTTGCTATAGAGGTGCATCTTTCAGATATTCAATAAAAAACCTGCAAATAATATCAATAATTTATCTGGCTTGTGAATAAAAATAACATCATTAATTGTGGGTGCCAAATGTTCTTTCAGTCTATAATTTAAAAACTTTCTTCTTTCCATTTTTCAATAGAATTCAAAAATGGAATAAAAAATAAATCTGTTCTCTATGTTGATACTTATTCTTAAAAAAGATATTTTTTAAAGCGTTGAATGCACTAAAAGTATTGAAAGTATTCAAAAATTCAGTTATAAAAGAATGAGAGAATCATTGAATCCTCAACCTCTAAATCAGTATTGCCAACTTATGGGGGAATATAGCACAGAGAACTATTTTAAGATGCATTCCATTTCTGTAAATAGACTAATTTATGCAGTCTCTTAGCTTGGTTTTTTTTGGGTTTTTTTTGTCCTTTCCTAAGATTGAGGAGTATTTAATAGTAGAAAATGTGTTAAGAGGTATAAACTGATTTGTCTAAACTTGATGATTTCCTGTATTGATAAGATCTAAGGTGTTTAAACACCCCTGAGACAGCTCCAGATATAGTGGTGGCCTCTTCTCACTCAGAAAGAAAATAAACATTTGAGGTACTCAGTGTTTATCCAGGCAAAGCATCAGCTTCCTTGTTGTGGTACAGACTAATAGCTCCCTTAAATTTCCACATTTTTATTTGAAAGCAAATTTTCTATGGAATACTTCTCGTTATACCTATTTTGAGCCCAGTGTTTTATATAATTTGCTAAAATATTGACACCAAATAATGATGAATTTCAATACAAGTAACAACTTGCATAGGACCCTCTCCACTCTTGTTGCCTTTCCAGTAACTTCCATTTTTTTGTGGGTTTTTTTTGGTTTTGTTTTTTTTTTTTTTTTTTTTGGTTGGTTGGTTTTTGTTGTTGTTTTTTGGTTTGGTTTGGTTTTTTTTTGTTTGTTTTTGGTTTTGTTTTTGTTTTTTTTTCACCCCACAGAATATTTCTGGAATATCAGAATACACCCCATGCTCTAAGTGAGGGCATTTATTTGAAGATATCACTGACTGAAGCAAGAATATAATAAGCTGAGATGAGTTTAGAGGAGAGAACTGACTGAGGGAGAATCCAGAAACAACATCCTAATCTAGAGAGGAATCTAGACGGGCTTGTAACCAGCAGTTAATTACAGTATTAGACATTTTCATCTGAGCCCTGTGTTAACCCTTGAAGCTGTTTCAGATATTCCAGTCCCTGTGCTATTTTCTATCCATATTTGACTGGTGAACTTTAAAGAAACACACAATCTGCAAGCACTTCATTCTTTCCTGAGCTAAAGGCTAGTTAACCTCCCCCCCTGCTAAAAATAAGTATTCCTGCTTCTGGTTTTGACTGTAAGAAACTATAACACATTAGAGTTCTTTAGGATTCAGGCTACAAAAGCAATCTAGGAAAACAAAGTTAAAACTTCATTTAAATACTCATGACTATCCTCCCTGTTCTGTGTCTTGTTGATCCATTTGATCCATTCATTATGCATTAACACAGATGTAACACAAAACCTGAACATTTCTATTCTTTAAACATTAAACACAGTAAATCAATTTTAAAACAGTCTCTCTGCTCTAGATAATCTAATTGAGGAGAGCTGTCTTAGGAAAGGACACAGACTAAGAAGTGTTCATGGGTATGATGTTTGCACATGGGGTTTTTCTAAGTGTTCTGCTGAAATTCAGGTGGAAATAAGCATTTGATACAGAGTGAGAGCTCTGAACTGTGATTTCTAAGCAAACAACCCCATAAAAAAGTTAATCCCAGAATGACAAACTTTGTATCATGGGTTATTTCCTTAGTTTTTGTTTATGCTGAAAATTTGTTTGAATAATTAAGCATTTGCAAGTCAAATGAACTGTAGGACTCTTCAGGCTCAGCTGTTATTGCCTGCTGTTCCTTTGAACAATATTTACCACACAACAAGAGAGAAAACAAGGAAGATCCTGTGGTTCCTGACAAATGCTGCTAATGAGGGTTCAGACCCTTGTTTAGCCTTTGCAGCATCTCCTTAATAGGCAGCTGAGTGCCACCAGCTCCTCAGCCACTGCATTTTAATTACAGCTTGAGCCACTGCAGAGGAAAGTGTCCAGAGAGGAATCGACTTGTCCCTAATTTAATTTTTAGCGCTTCTCTGACTCTTTAAAAGCAGATTTGCTCAAGTCCACAGGAGTTTGGGCAGCGTCTCCCACAGGAGGAGAAGCCCAACCATCTGCTCTTCGTGCCTGACAAACAACCCAACATTTATTGGTGTTGCCTCTTCTGCAGTTTATGCTACTTAGCATTCTGCTCGTGCTGCTGCAGGACGGCTCCTGAGAGCCTCAGAATCACTCCAGTGCAGCTGCTCTACCATGTCATGTTGGAACCCTGGAGGCTGAAAATTTCAGGCTTTCTGTGCTAAAAGACACTGACCCTTAAGAAAAGACTATGTTTGACCTTAGGCCGTGGAACAGACTTCCAAAATTGAGGGATAGCACTGGGGTTATGGGTGTGCAGTTTGAATAGCATTGTGTGATCTCACAGGATGAAAAACTTAGAATTTAAGGTTTTAGTATATAGTAATATATATGGGGCAATATGGAGGATCTAAGGTGTTGTCTAAGTCCTTCTTCACCTTCTTCTTCATGGTTTTGAGGGTTTTTTTCTAATTGGGTAAAAAAGGTCTGCATTGTGGGCCTTGGGCAATCAGTTGTTGGGTTAAAAGTATAAATAATATAGGTGTCATCTCGTTATTCAATAGTTTATGCTTAAGAAGACCTTGGAAAGAGTTAGAGTTATCCATTTTCCACCTTGTTGATTAGAGCTCACAATTTGTGAGACTGTGCTATAGATAACAATTAATAAACACCGAGTCCAAACATGAAAATTGCGTCTCCCATGTCTTAATCCTGGCTCTAACAGAAAGAAAAGAAGATTAAAACCCCACAATGCCAGAGTTTTGAGCAGCCATTCCAAACCAGAATAATCGCAGTTAACACAGCCAATTTCCGCAACCCAAGTCTGGTTTTGGAGTGTTGAACTTCTGCTGTCAGGTGGTGTTTGTCCCTCAGTATCAGCAGCACATGAAGAATCATCTGAAATTCTCATGTGTTAAAAAAACTACAGTGGTAGACTGAAGGAAAATTATTTGAAAGCCATTTCATCACGTCTTTCCACTAGATGAACCTGCTACAGGATGGCAATAATTTTGTGGCAGCAGAACAGCATGATAAGATCTAACTGCAGGAAATGAAAAGGCGAGGTATTTTAAAATACTAAAATTAGCAAATAATGTTGGGCAATCCAATCATACTGTCCCAAACAGGTGACATTTCCTAGTGACTTTTATGTCTGTGTGCTGGAGAACTAAAATTATTGCCTGCCACCCAAAGGAGTGGATCTGCCAAAAGCAAGTGTTTCCTCCTCTAGCATTGCTTTGCTGCAATCTAGAGCCAGAGAAAATCTTCATAAGCTTTGATGGGACTCTTAGTTATTTGCTGAGATTGAAAAAAGGGTAGGAATTTTGATTGGCCCCATTTCTACACAATTTAGTATCAAAATTCATTAAGATGAGGGGTCTTGGAGTAAAGCCTACTTTTTTTTTATTCTTGGAGGGTTTGTCTTCTGCAAACAAAAATGTCTGAAGATCTTTTATTCAAAGAGAACCTGATTACTGGATTTTACTGAAAAGGTGTGTTTCCCCCTGTTTTATCAGAAATGGAGGGTCTGTGATGATTAGAAGAAAATAAGCAGCAAGGCAAATTGAGGTAAATGAAGGGGGAATTAAATGTTGAGCTAACTTACCACCATAACTCATTGTTTGGTTATACAAATCATTTCGTATCAATTACTGGGTTCAGAGGGCAAAATCTCAAAGACTCCCATAAAAGTTAGAGGTGTGAAACCTCTGGAATTCATCAAGCAATATGAGAGCTCACAAGGTGGGGTTTTAAAAACCAAGGTTCCTTATTGATTAATCAAATAGCAATGCCTGTTAAAAGCATAGAAAATAAAAGCAAAAAAAAAAAAGGTTAAGTTTTCCAAATATTATCTCTCCCTGTTTATCATCAGAAAGATAATAAACAGCTGACAAGGGATGAAGGAAAGCAGGAAGAAATGAAGAAAAAAAAGAAAAAAAGACATTATTAACTAAGCCACTATTTTGCTGAAGTTTTGACCAAAGGCTAAATAAAAGTTAAAAATTCTGTTTTGGCTGGTGCTCCAAACCAGGGAGATGACCACAATAATAGAAGAGACATTTTGTATAAAATGTGCTCAATATCTACCAGCTCTCACAACCCTACAGACAGCAGAAATACTCATGGAGCAACTGTGGCACAAGGACTGTGCTCTAATCACTAAGAGTTTATCCCTAGGAAAATATCCCTGATATTTTCAGAGGACTCAAACACAACTTTTTTTTGTGCAGTTTTTATTGGCTGAACTAGGAAAAGTGTGCTGAATCCTTCATGGTTTGGCCCTGAAAATAATACACCTCTTAGAAATGGTTTGTCAGAACTTAATTTCATGAAAGAGTCATTACCTTCAATGGCTTCTAGACTAGCAAAAGGTGTTTTGGGTGCACAGAATACAGCATCAGCTCATTTTTTATTAGTGAAGTACATCTTTATAATCATGAGATGCTAAAAAAGAATGGAGGTGGGATAAACTATTTTTTGTTTGTTTTTTGAAGGAAACAAAGCTAAACTGAATCTCTCTAATTACAGTTTCTAACAGAAGATTATTAAAAGATGTGAGCCCCCCTAGAAGAGGTGTTCTGAGCCCTGTCGTATGAGTTATTTATTGGCACATAAAGTTCTCTTTATGACATAAATAGGCAACTATTTCTTTCTGGCAGAAATACTTTATGAAATTTAGCACAGCATACAAGGCTTGCAAATTTCTAATTACCAAAATGCCAGAGTTTTTGAATCATTATATAAGGTATATCTTCCAAAAGGAAAGCATGATAAATGTACCATCCTGCCTTTTCAAAAGGCATTAAAAAGTACCATAATTCACAGCAGAGGTGCATGCATGAAGTGCAGAGGAGTCTAACTAAGCAAACGGAAGTCTAGAAGCCAATTTATGACTGAGCAGCTTGATCTGTCCAGAATTAGAATAAATACCCCATTAAAACCATGCTGGCAGGCTGTAACTAAAGTGGGAAGCGTGCTGGGACAGAGTTCTGCTGCTTCACCAAGTCCAAAACCACTGAAAATTTCTGTGAGCTTTTCACACAAACCTAAAGGGCTTTAGGAGTGTTTGGAAGAGCAGCAGCCACACTTTTCATATCAGGCTTTGTGGCCATGATAATTTTCCTATCTTTTCAACTGGGTGGGACAAAAATGCCCACCCTGAAGAGTGGGGAGAGAGGGGCTCTGTGGGGATGCTGATGCCGTTCACTGAAAGTTTGGTCAGGCAAAGGTGAAACATCCCAGGTGGCCAATTCCTTCTGGTTCCCCTGGGTGACACCAGCAGCAGGAATATCTACATTAGTTCATGGCAAAATCACCCAAGTCCCTCCATATGTTCCAATCTCCTCCTCCAATGAAGGCCAAGCCACTGTGTTGTCACTAATTCAGTTCTTTAAACAAACGTAGACTGAACTATTTCAACAAAAGTCACCTTTCCCAGTGCAATTCCCAGCCTAATTCCCAGGTGTTGTCAGGGGTTTCCTGGTCTCTGTGGTGAAGTGTTCAGGGAGAATTTTCAGCTGTTCTGTCAAGCACAAGTCAACTGAGTTGAAGCTCCCAGGCTGGCTGATTTTAACCTCCTCAAGCACACAATGACAGCTGATTCAAAAAGCAAGCTTTTGCGCTTCTCTCAGTAAACACAATAATTTGCTGTAATAAAATAGTGATCAATATCCTGCAGATTCCTCTTTGTAATTCAAGTGATTTGCCAGCTTCACGCAGGAAAATCTAATGACCCCATTCTTCTCTGGAAGAATACAGCACTGCCTTACAAAACAGGTCATAAAATGATAACTATTCAAGTGAAATACTGAAATTAATTTTTAAAAAATCAATCAATCAAGGTGGATTTACTTCAATTTTTACTCTCTTTTATTTTTTTTTTAATTAAAAAAATCCAAACTACTTTGTAAAGATAAATGTTTGCATGGAGTCATAACAACTGCATATTTTTTACTATCTATTTTTTTTTTTCTGTTTCAGGTTTCACCTTCAATTCACACAGACAATTTAAATTATCCTGTGTCTAAAACTTTACAGGCATCTTCCTGGAAAACAGAACTTGCTGTTCTGAAAGGTCTGGAGGCACTCAGCTTTCATCTGAGGACACTGAAGACAATCTAAAAAGTCATCCCACTGACTGACATTTCAGAGGGCATTAAACCAAACCTGTAAGAATGTCACCTGTGGGTCCATGGGGACCGTGCAGACACTTCACACTGCATTTTCTGGAGAAAGATGCAAGCTACAGATTATTACTTATCTTGGCTTAAAGAAAGAACTGGTGGCAAAAATGACTGAATATTTATTCAGAAATAATTAGGCAAAACCAAATTATTTCTTTTGAGGGGAGAGATATTTAAAACAATGTTTCTATTTTAGTCCTTTTTCATCAGCATAGGATATGAGATTTAGAATTACATTTTACTCCTTCTGATTTATGTTGTAACCATCTTGTTTGTTCATTTCTTTAAACAGAGTGATCCTAGTTTGAATGCAGAATTTCCCCTTTCAAATTTTGCATTAGTTTCCTACGAGTTTATCAAATAATGGGTTTGGGACAAATCAGAATTTCTCAAAACCGAGTGAAAGTGTGAATATATCTCAGAGGTTTGTGAGGTCAGTGCACATTCTTCCCCTCACATAATTCCTCTCCCAGCCTTTGTTTGTTCATTTGTAACCCCTGAAGCCTGACGCATGAATTATCCCATTGTACACATCAGCCACTTGACAGATTGTTTTAGTAAAACTCTTCTGTGCCCTGGCTTTCCTTCCAGGCTGCCAGGAACAGTTTAACAAAAAGGCTGATTAGTTCCTTTAAGTTCTCCCAGATAAACAAGCTACAGAGCAAGTTTACAGTGCCCAGGATCATCCATGCAAAAAAAACCCCAGGGGCTCTCTGCAGTGAAGACACAAACCAGAGCAGCCCAAGGTCAGGAAGAAAAGCTGCTGATGGTGCAGCATCCTGCCATACAGGGAGCAAAATGTTCACACTCCAGGATCTTTTATATAATGGCACAATAGTTATTAACATGCTTCTTAACAAAGCTTCTTGAAAGACCTTTTGTTGTTGTTTGTTTTATAGGCTGTGAATATTTTTAGTAATAAAACACAAAAAAAATTAGATTTTTTTTTCCTTTAATAAAACCTAATGTCAGTGACAGATGATGGTTGCACAAATATGTGTCCATGTGCTCACCTAAGAAACTGCCCGCAATGCTCCGCAGACACACAGCAGATTCCCAAATCCAAGAAGAATTGCATTAACTGCAGTGAGTGAGCTCTGTGTCCAGAGCACCAGAATTAAACAAAGATTGCCTTTTCTGTGTTTTCAAAGACATCAAAGCTGCTTGGAGGATGATTTTAATGAATTGCATCCTCTCATCAAGCCACAGCACAAGGCTGGTAGGACAGCAGAGAGGGGAAAGAAAGGTAAAATAAGAAATGGAAAAGGAGCAAATAGATCCTGAGGTAGATTGCAACACATGGGGAAGGAAACAACATAATCAAATTTCTAGGCAGGGAGGGATATTGTAAGGGACAAAGTGCAATTTAAAAAAATAATAATAAAAAAATACCATCCTGACTTAAACCACAGCAAATTAGCTCCTGGCATTACTCTGCATTTCAGAATTTCACCTCAAAATTTCTTGGTTGCAGAATTTTACCTCAAAATATCTCAAAAATATTAGTGCAGCTTAAGTACATGTTAAAAAATAAAAAAAGTCAAATAAGCTCAAAAAAATATGATGGCATTTGATGACATGCTGCACTGCTCTAGGTGAGATCCAGTTAGAATAGCAGCTGGTTACTTGAATAAACTCTTCCAAGAGAACCAAGGGAATTCCTGAAGGGTTGACCCAATCAGAGATCCCGATGCTGGAACTCACTGTGGTGTTCACTAATTTCATGTTCAATCTCAGCAGCTCCTGAAACTGCAGCCATTTATCTATTTGATGTCCTCTAAAAGTCACCATCTCCTCTGAGCTGAATCCAGTGTATAAATACATCCCCCTTTTGCAAATACACGGCACATGATGACAAAGAAGCCAGATTTGGAAAGCACAGGCAGGATTTTCATTTTTTCTTCCATACTCCCTTCAACTTCTGTGCCCTTCTCCTAGTACTCAGTGTGACCTTTCACAAATGCACCCTTGCTTGCTCCTCACCCAACACCCTCCTCTTGTTCCTGCTGCTCAGGAGACCTAATCTTTCTACAGACTCAATTCTGATGTGCCAAACCTTTCTTTATAAAGTATTCAGCAAGACTGTAAGAGAAATTATCTTCTTCTCTAAAAGATTGCTGATTTTTGCCATTCTACGTGGGCCTAGTAACCAGGAAATATTGATTTCCCAAGTAAGCAGCAAAAAAATGATGTTACATGTGGTATATACAATACCCTGCTACAGCTTTAATGCATCTGGGTTTATGTTATATTGCTGGGATAAAATCCAACCACTTTTCTGCATAGGATCAAGGCCTACTTTCTATTTCCAGGTATACCAAGGTTTATTATGGTTTAAAGAGAGAATGTATCCACAATCACATTTCACCCCACACTGAAATTGTTTTTTCCCTTTCATATTCCTTTTCTATCCTTTTATATATTAAGTTATAAGCTGGTTTTATTTTATTTTTCTTGGCTTTGGGAGTTTCTTGTCAAATATACCAGCTGTTCTTGTACCATGATTATATACACATAAGCATCACAAAAAAGCAAATTAAATTTAGCACACAAAGTCTTTTGTTACACAAGTTTTCTCAAAACAGTGTTTGAGGTTGTTTTACACTGTTTATACAGATATAATTGATTTTTTTCTTTTATCTCTCAGTGTAACCCTGTATACAACCTACCCTGGAAGCCTCAAATACTGTCTCTTTAACGTGCAGCAAAAAGGGAGAATAATTAAACAATAATATCATCTTGAACTGTGTTTTTATTTTTGCTGACCTCATCTTCAGGACTGTCAAAAGTAGGAAAGATCCGCACAAATGTAGAAAAGGTGAAGAAAAGCACAGAGGGTTTTATGCAAGTGTTCAACACTAAGGAATAGATTATTTTCTTTGTAGGAGGGATTATTAAGGAAAGAATGCTTGTGCTACATAAATAATGATGAACAGGCAAACACAGCACTTCAGATATTTGTATAACACAAAACCAAGGTGATTCATCAAGAAGCAAAATGCAGCACCCTGCAAAGTGAATCTAAATGGCAAATAATCATTGCCCATTTTAAGGCAGGGGTATTCCTTGCTGCCTTCAAAGTTTTCTTGTAAAAAAGTGTCTCCACAATTAAGCCAATAAAGGTGAGTTTCACTTTGCTGCCTCTGATTTATGCTTTACATGGCACACAGGTTTTCAAAGCCCAGAAGGCTGAAACTTACTTGTCCTTTCCTGGACAAAAACTTTTTCCAGGGTAAGAATGAGTTGAGAAAGATACACAGAACTCCTTCTCCACCCAACTGAGAACTATTCAGCAAGATCACGTTCACAGACACCGTCAATGACAAGTTGTTCTCAGGCCAAGGGAGGATCCTTTTTTTTAAAGCATGCACCAAAATGCACCTACCTGCTGTCGAATTTCTTCTTCCATCTTCACTGGGGAGCCCAGCTCTGCAACTTGCTTGACACCTTCGCTGGCATATCCTCCATACTCCCACAGTATGTAGTTCTTGGAGTGAGAGCTACCAATGATGGCAGACCAGTGGTTGGTGCGTCCTTTCCAGAGGGAAAAAAACCAAAACAAGTCAAACAACCATCGAGACAGCCTCAAAGCACCATTCCTGACTTTTAATAAAGTTTTGAAGTCCCCACTCCTGAGGCTTTGCATGCTGTCACTTCTCACTACACCAATACACATCTTTAGAGTGGGAAGAATAAACCAGTGACTGACTGAAATTGAAGAAATTTCATAATTCATTTCATGATTTCATTGCATAAAGCAGCCCCTCAAAACAAAGAGAGTTAGAATAGTTTGTTCTCACCAAAGGACTCACTTCAGGAACTTTAAGCAACCTTTAATTCTAAGTTTCTATGTCAAATATTTTTTGAGAAGGAAACCTGCAAGGGGAGAGAGACTTCAGTGGTCACCCTCACTTTTAAGAGCAAGTTTTTTCCTTACTCAAGGCAGTGAAGAAGCAAATTTTCTTGTGTTCACCTCTATTATTCACTGAGTTTTCTTGCTCAGATTTCTCATAATGTAAGAGCTGTAGAGCTAAGCAACAGGAGTCCCATTCTTGCTTCTTGTCTTTTTGAAAAAAAAAAAAAAAAAAAAAAAAAAAAAAAAAAAAAAAAAAAAAGTTTGAAGAAAAAGATGTTAGGGAAGTATGATGGAATCCAAAAGAGAATTGAGTAGAAATAAGGAGTCACAGAAGTCCCACAGTCCTGGAAATAAAAATGAATTCACCTAAGTGTCAAGTAACCTTCTGCAGTTATATGGGCTTAGAGGAAAAGGGTGAGAAAATGCACTGCTCACATAAGCAGACAGTCTGGTAACAAGGCAGAGATTAGAGGAGGTGAGGGAGACAGAATGATGGAGTGAGACAATATTTAACATTTTTCTCTGTGATGTGAAAGGTAGAGAGCAGCAGTAAAAAACAGCTGCAAACTGAATAAATGAATGAAAAATGAATAATGAAGTAAATAAAAGGAATGCAAATTTAAGATGTGAGAGTTGAAACAACAAAATTGGAAAGGACAGTGCAGAGAATTATATAAAGTCAGATGCAGGAACCTAATCATGGGAGAGTGGAAAATAGATTAGAAATAAAAAATGAACAGCAGGGGAAAAAAGCTAGAAAAATGTAGGAAGCAGAAGAGATAGATGAGGGAGATGGCCTAGAAGAGCAGCAAACTCTGCTAAAATTTGCCAGTGTTTCACCCCTCACCTCGAACTGTCCATTTCTTGTGAGGACAAAGAGACAACTTGGTATTTCCTAAGCTTTTTCCTCCAACCATCAAAGAGATTTCTCTGCATGACATAATCTGAGCAGCACGAGGCCACAGCTGGTTTTGCATCCAGTGCCACTCTTCAGGTCTTAAGGCAGCAAGCAGAGCACTGACAGCTTTCCAATGCTGTTATTTCACTTTGTCTCATAGCTCTGAGTGGTTTCTCAATTTCTCAATACACTTTAATGTGCATTTTTGCAGAAAAATCAAGGTGCCATCACAACATGAGAATTTATCCTGTGACACATTTCATGGATGGGCTCGTATCCTATCATGATGAAGGGCATATGGATTTCTGTTGTCAAAAATGGGTGATACCCAGAGAAAATAAATACTTTGCACAAAGTACATGTTCTTCAGTGTTTTTTAAAGCAAATCAGAAGATAAAGAAGAGATGCAAAATAAAAAGTTTCTGATCTGCTTTCTACTCTAACCTTATTGATGGTACAAGAATAGAGAAAAAAAAATTATGTGGTGGCTTGGCAAAAAATTAGTGACTTACCGCAATGAATAACATTTTATTTTAATGCAATTACTCCACAAGCTCAACATTTTTAAGAAGGGTGCCAATGATTAGGTTTCATTTTTAACATCACTGTATCTGGACGAAATTTTTCCTTCAACTTTCAGAAATTTTAATGCAAAATCTTATTAGCTGTTATTGCTGGGATTAATCATGTAAGTATCAAATGGGTATTTCTTCGCTTTTCCAGTTTAAGTAAAATACTGATTTAATTCACCATTTTTTAACTACGGAGAGATAGCAGGGAAACTCTGGCAACTTGTTTATTTTTCATTGTGCAGCCCTACCCTTCATGAGTTCAGTGACTTGGATGTAAAAGAAAAGGCCATTTATCCCCAATATTACATCCCCAAGCCACGGTAACCTCACAGCTTTCAGTCCTTTTCTTGTGGCCTATTTCTAACCACCAGCTGAATCCATGCAAATACTATACATAAGGTTCACACTCAGCAGATATTTAAATCATTCTATAGCCTAAAAGAGAATTCCTGCAGTTATTGGCTTTGCTTATTTTTTCTCCTCTGTACTATGCTGACCAATAGTATTTGAACAAAGCTGTGCTTCAAACTCAACACAAGCAACTTTGCTTAGGCTGTTAAAACTGTGAGCTGATTCAAACCATATTTGAGTTATATGAGGATATTCTGACACTGTGACAATAATAATTTTTTTTAAATCAACATTCAAAGCTTCTATAATAAACATCAGCCACAGAAAATGTAACAAGGTTTAATGACCTGTAAATGTGACTCATATTCTTAAATACCTTCCTGACCTTTTTTCCCCCCCAGACTGTGGAGTCAGTAATGAAAGACCAAATACACAATTAATACACAATTTTGTAACTCCAGCTTTTTACAGATACTTGGGTAACTGCAGAAAGCAAACTTGCAATAAAAATACAATACAAACTTGCAATAAAAATGATTCTGTAGTTCAGACACTCGAAAACCCAGACAGGCCAAGTTCAGAAGGTGTTTTTTTATCTCGATATTCAACCAACAAAGGCAAAGAAGACAGAGTATTCTGATATTTATATACACAGTTAATATTCTTGGGCAGCGAGATTCAAAACTCACCAAAATTAACTGAAATAATCCAAAATACTTTGAAGCAAAACAAACTAGGTGGATTGGCACAGCTGAAAAATCAAAATATTAGTGTGTTGCCTGTCTTTTGTGTCCTTTTTCTTAAAAGCTCGTTTCCTACCTCTACATTGTAAGCCTCTCTAAGCTTTCAGTCAGAAAAAAAAAAAAATAAAGGAACCTTTCTCCCCCACAAAGATATCTTGCAAATACAATCTCAACCACACCATAGCTCAAAATGTCAGGCAAATCAATAGAATGTGCTGGTAATGTATAGTGCAGAAAGATCCACTGATTTTCAGCACTGAGTGTCAGCAGGACTCTGTATATGCCATAATTTACCCTGCTGAGCTGTAAATAAGTGATGCTGTGTCACACAGCCAGCCCCAACCCTTCTCAGGGCCCCTGTGTGCTACAAGGAAAAGAGTGATACTCACGTGGAAAATCTTTGGGGTGTGTTTTTTCTGACCAGTTGCCATAAAAAGTCAACCTGTATTTGGCAGTACCACAGGCACAACAGTCTAAAATGGGTTTGTCGGTCACACCTTCCGAGGCTGAGTCTGAAAAAGCACCAAAGGATTGGATTGGAAATGGCCGCAACTCCAAACCAGTGAGGACAGTGAAGCTGCCATAATAAATACTCCAGGAATTAAATCTGAGTTAAACACGTTTTGGGGTTTTTTAAAATTTAGTTTTAAATTTACCATTAGACTAAACGACAACTAAATGAAATATCTGTACAAGGTTTATAAGTGGATGGAATGATTTAAATCCACAGTTTTCAAAGAGAAGGCATTAATATTTCAGTTCTCTTCGGATTCAGAAAGGGTTTGTTTCTGGTTGTTATCTGATAAGGACCAACCTCAGCTGATCTCAGAACACAACAATTTCTGAACACACAAAGTAAATGAATCCTCCAGTGGGCTGCAATAACCAACTGCAACATTAAGGTTTGAAAAAGGATAAAACAGCCCAGGATTCAACAACAAAGTGCCCTGGAAACCAATGGATATCACACAAAGAGCAGGTGAAAAGTTGCAATATCACATTTAGGGGGAGGCAAGGAAGATTGTATGAGATGGAGTAAATGTGATAAGGAAGAACACAACTGAATAGAAGATCCCAAACCTGAACCTGGATGAAATTGTCTGAGACCTCCAAATTTTAGTTTGAGACGATGTGTTAAGAGAAAAATGCAAAACACTGTGAAGAGGTCAGAAAGATATTTTACTTTATCGTACCTTGTTCACAAATTTTTTTGGTGAGGGAGCCTTCATCTTGAAAATAAATTATACGCTTCTGCACAATACTGGCTCTACATAGGGAAGAAAAAAGAATTTAAGACATTGGATTCTCAAAGAAAAAAGAAAATGAGTGAAAAATGACTGCTAAAACATGGTCATACTTCCCTGTGGTGACAATACAATATAGGATTACAGATAAGATAATTTTATTTCAACTTGCATTTCAATTTCATCCCATTTACAGAAGCCTGACATATATTTACCTCTAGAGAAGTGGTCATAGTCACATGGTGAGGACCTGTGGTCTAGAAATGCATGACAGTCAACTGAGCATTCAATATTTTAATCAAATCTTATATCCAAATACTGAAAATGTATTCCATTTCAGTAAAAAAGAAAAAAAATGGCACAGCTATAGTGAGCAGCTGTTCATAGAAAATTACATGGCATTCTAAAGAGATAAGTACTTCTGATATATGACAGCAACTCAGTGCAAATATCACGTAAAACAGAAGTTAGAAAAGAGGCTGGCATAAGGTAAAGTCTTTGAAAGCAATTCACAGGTTCCAAAAGACAAGCTGCTTTAAAATTAATTGAATCTGGAATGTTTCATTGAGGCTCATAGTTCAAACTAAATGTAAATTTCTAAGCCTTGGTGCCTCAGTTCCTCAGTTGAGGGGGCTGGATAGATTTAGTGACAAATAAACTTTAACTACCTTCTTTTGACCATTTTTAACTATAAAAATTTAATCCACGTCTAAACTTTATCTTCTTTCTGTAAGAAAGCAGATTTTGTTTAAATCCAAGGACAATCTATGGACAGAGAGTCTCCTGAGGACAGCAGGACGCTTTGGGAGCTGGCACTGCTCCTTGTTTACCAGTACAAGCACACATTCCTCCAGCAACACTTTGTACCATCACTTGTATTTAACACTCTAAACAGCAAGGGCCAATTTCTTGCCTTGCTTCAGCATCAGTCAAATAATTATCTTAATCTGTCTAGAACTTGTGGCAGCTCAGATGAGGAAAAAAGTAAGACTGTATGTGTTTAGATGTGTTTTTGCAGTCAAGTAATCTTCCTTTGGCAATGTCCCAGCCATAAAATTATTAAAAATAAGATGCAATTTTGCTGTGCTTTCTTTGCCAAGAGGCAAGGCCAGTGCAGGAGAGGAAGGAATCCTTCTTTTCACCTTACAAAGCTCCCTGGAGAATAACTGGCTTTTGCAAATCTATTAAAACTTACATCAACCTGAAAAGGGTGCAAAAACACTCTTAGTCCTTTCTGAGAAACCTTTTTCAGGGTTTCTAAGAAGAAATAAAGGAGGAAAATATGGAACAAACACAACTACCAGAACAACTATCAGGAAGAATAAGAGCCCAATGGCCAACCTGTGACCGTGGCATGCTCCTTAACATTTCCAGCCTTCAAATTGAGAGCCAAAGCCAAATTTAAAGACTTTTTGGATGCTACGCTGCAAAGAGACAGAAAGTGGGGGCACAAGAAATGTCATGCAGATACGAGGAAAACCTCTCTCACCATGAGGGTAATCAAAGAGATTTAACCCTGGAAATGGGCTGCTTAGACAGTTTGTCTGACCTTCATCTCTGGAAATATTCAAAACTTGATCAGATCCATGCCTTGGCAACCTACTGAGGGAACAACCAAGCTGATGTTCAACACCTAATTGAAGCAGGAGAATGGACTAAATGACTTCCAGAAGTCCCTTCCAATCTAAATTATTCTATTATCTTAATCCAAATAGATACAAAATCAGTCATTTGCTAAAGATCTCAGTCCTGCAGATAACAAAGGTATTACAGGTATTTGAGAAGCAGTTACCAGTTATTTTAGAAAAAAAAAGGAAAATAGAAAAAGATTGTTTGAAGCCTGAAGTGTGCTTGTATTATTCTCTTTGCTGCAGTTAGCTTGTCACTGTAAAATGTCAAGGGAACAGTTCCTTTTCTAATAACAAAAGCTTCACAGCTTTCTGAGTCATTGTCTCTTCAGCTGTGTTTGAAACTATATGGTGAGCCAATAACTAAAATGGGAGGTTTTGTACTGGTTCCAAATGCACCAGGGTGGGCACATCACATGGCTGCATAAATATCAAAAGCAGGCACAGAACTTTAAAAATCCTCAACAATAAGTAATTTTAAAATATTAACTGTTTTAATAACCAACTTCTGGGCTGAAAACAGACCAAAACATCTGCTCAGTGTATTTGCTAGCTTTTATAGCTACCTCTGTTCCCCTGGGTTTTTTGGGGATTTTTTTTGGACGTAATTTTTATTCTCCTATGAAAGTTCTGATCTTTGGACTAAGGATTCTTTCCGTTGGCTTCAAGGCTTACAAAAAACAGCTAAAAATGGAATGGTGAACTTCTAGAGAGAGGCAAGGAAGCTTTTAAGAATTTACACAAGGCACACATCTGTTTAATTTACATAAATCCTTCCCACCACTTCAAAGACCCAGTACTGTCTAGATTTAATAGGAAAGGAGCAATCCAATTGCATTCCCTCCCATATTAACATATATAAGTGGCTCTTCAATTTCTTGATTTTCTTACTGACTTTTTTCTCTCTGACTATCAGCAAATGATAGCTAAAGGAAGAAGGAAATAAATTTGACTCAAGAAACCTTGTTTGTTTCCAATTTCCTGCATTTGTGCTAAAGCTTTTCCATCACCAAACTAAGGAGCAAAACTGTAAGGTAAAAGACATTTCTACACCTGAAAGCATCTGCTTTAATAAAATCAAACAAGTGAATTGTCCCAAAAGTGTCATAATTTCTGGTTTTTAGTTCTCGCATGAAAAGGAAGGAATATCTGGTTCTTCTGTAATATTTGCTTTGGCAATACCCCTTTGGAATGTCCCTGTCCCAGCTTGGTCTGACAGACAATATCTGAGGGCAGTGAGAAAAAAACTGCCTGGAAAGGCTTCCATGGAATTAGAAAGTCCCTCTGCAGCCCAGTTCTAGAATTGTACACCCTCCTGAGAAAAGCTCTGCCAAAGACACAGAAATGGCATTTGGGATATTAAGAAACAGGGAATGTCATAAAACATGAAAGTTCAGGCCAGCCTTGGGAATGCTCCAGTTCATACCAGATACAGAGGAGTCACTTTGGGGTTTTTTCTTTCTCTTTTATTTTTTTTTTTCCCCATAGAAACACCTTTAGATTGTTTTCCTCATCCTTTTGTCAAATCCCAGCATGAAAAGAAATATTATTTTAAATTACCTTTGTAGGTGTAGTGATGTGACAAAAGAAGTAAAGGAAGAGGATTCATAAGAATTGTTCCTATGACATTTTTTTAAGCTTACATCAAAACCGTTAAGTACAATATTAGAGTTACATTTGAATTAAACAGGTTTTGTCAGAGCTGGTGAGGATACTCCAAGTTTTACTTGGATGTTGAGAAATAATAATAATGTAAGAGTTGCAGATTAGACACTTTTCCTGCTCTGTATTACCTGTGAGTTAAACTTGTCTTGTCCTTCTAGCTACCAAAATTATTTTCCTTAACTATTCCATGCCTCACTGATTTAATTACAGTTGTTTCCCCACCCAGAAAGCTACTGAGAACAATTAACAGGATGTTAAATTTGTTTTCTTTTTCTGGATTTTTTGTTTTTTTCTGGAAAGAAAGAATTTTTTAATGTACAGTTTAACACTAGAAAGTGATATGAAAAGCACGAATTTACATCTACTGCTGTTTTGTTGATGCTACTGGGTTTGGTCATTCTAATGCATTATTTAGGATGTACTCATTTTATTTCCTTTTATGTTGTCTTTAAAAAAAAAAGCCAACCCTGTGTTTCTGACAAGCACTTACAAGGTCAGGGAAAGCACAAACTCCCAGAAGTTTGCAAACAATATTTACTCCTCTTTCTAATATTTAGGAGACTTCTATTAAAAAGAAATTAAAAGTCCTCTGAAAGCCTATACAACCTTTTAGCCAATAGATGTCCAGCAATTCGTGCACTCATAGTACATTTGACAAACACGTTCTTCTAAATAATTTTCAATTAGGAAAGTCTGCTGTCTCAGCCATGACAGGCTCCATCTACACCAGAATTTGTCAGCTGCCGTCACTGACCAGGACCAACATTCTAAAAATTGGCAGCAAACTGCTTCTTTTTTAATGCATAACTTAAAAGCTAAAAGAAAAGATGCATTTTTCATTGTTGTTTTGTTCATTAGTTTGTTTTGAAGTTTGTTTTTAATGCGGTTTAAACAACCCAACCAGACTTGATATTTAATGTTGGATAAAACACATTAATATTAAGGTAAAGTTTACCATTGTTGCCATAATTTCACATTCACATCCCTGCACAGGATGAGGATCTTTTCTCTAATAGATTTGTCCCCATGAAAAAACAATAAAACATGCTCATTTTAAAAGCTTCAGTACCCAAATACACACCAGATTATCCTTGTTTAGTTTGATTTCTTCAACGTTGCACACGTACTGTCGGAAAATACAATTCAGAGTAATGCCACAGCAAGAGCAGAGCCCTCCAAAGCTTTCCTTAGAAATTTCCTCTTGTTTCCAAGTCCTTTTGGTGTCCTCCATGTCACACTTGGGGCTGACACCACACACCTACATGGGGGCACGCTGACTTCAGGATAATTTGGCCATCATATTCAATATATGAATATAACACAACAGAAAGCTCTGGGGGAAACCACAGCCACACATGCTGCTATCTTCTATTTTTCCTCAGGAAAATCTCTCTTTTCTTAGCTTGAATGGCCACAGGACACAAACATTAAACTAAAATCTTCAGGATAAAAAGCTGTACTGACACAAAAATTTCCAACAGGAATGCTGCACCTGTTACTTGCAAGAAAAACTGCAAAAGAAACTAAAACAAAAAAAAACCCCAACATCACTTAAATCCCAATGCTGTTCATGGGCTATATCTTCACTTTTACAGTCCCCACTTTTTGCAGCACTCTCTTTGAATTTCAGAGCTAAGCATTATAAATTATACTGCAAAGGCAAGTCAGAACAGATTGGGTAGGACTGGGTGTTTGGAGAATGGATTTATCTTGTTATCCTAAACAGTGCTTTTATAGAGTAGATGGAAACAATCCACCAAAGGTGGGACTACAGGGTCTCTTTCAAGCTAGTGAGCCCAAAGTCCTATTATCTGGTAACTGAGCTGACTTGTGGTAAGAACCAAGGCAAAGCACTCATGTGCTAACTAATGAATCCTAAAAACAAAATGAAAAATCAAACAAAATAAAAAACTGTTATCAAGCTTCAATTTATTTCCATTTAACATTCAGCCACTTGCACTTCATTTCTTTGGGTGTTCAAACTATGCCCCGTTTTCCAGCCTGTGTGACCTGATATGGCAGGATGGGGAAGAAAACCAACCACACATCTCAAACCCTCACATATGTTCCTTCACCTGTCCCCAAGTTCCCTACTCAACTTGAGGTCACTGCTTAATCTCTTTTAATAAGAAGAATTTTGCCATTATGACACAGCCCACAGGGACAGCTGAGACACAGTAAAAGCATGTTTTTCCTTTTACAGCATTACTTTTAATCTTTATGTTCTACTCATATTCCCCTCCCCACTTGAATTCTCCCACTCTAGGTTGGGGCAATAAAAAAAAAACACCACTTTTTTTATATATTAAAAACAAAACAAAAACCCCAACAAACAAAGAAACAACAAAAAACCAACCCAAAAGAAAAAAAAAAAAAAAAAAAAAAAAAAAAAAAAAAAAAAACCACCACCAAAATAATTAAAATTTAAGCATGACCACGAGCGCCCAGTTAATGAAGCCAGAAAAAAAATTCCCAAAAAATTTAGAAAAATTGTTCTAAATTTTTAATGTTTATAGAGTATTAAGTAAAAGAATTTGAAGATTTAAAAAAAAAAAAAAAAAAAAAAACCAGAGCTGTCATTATCCTATTATTTTTTAAATCTTTCAACTAGCTATATTTTGAAATTATGTTTAAATGAGTAAATTATTTGCTTGTACAGCAAAGAATTTATTTGTCAAAAGCAATATCCTAACAAACCCCACCCATTCATCAAATACTGATAAGTGGGTATTCGGTAGTGGGAATCTAGATTGGAATAAAGTATCTGATGCTTTCAAATCTGAAAACAAAAATTCTTCACTTCATTTGAATTGACAGGAGCCTGAAGGTGAACGCCACAATTAGTGGAACAAATTAACACCCACTGAAACAAAGATAATTTAATTTTAAAATGCCTATTACTTCTTCTTAAAAGAGACCTTACTGTTGTGGATGTATTTCCCTGAGGAAGTTTTTGATGCAGTGTCTTTAGTACCTGAGGTTAAGGAGTGGAACTGGAGCCATCAGAAGAGGCTTGTCAGTCCTTTAGTGCAGCCCAGACACGGATCTCATCTGTCAAGAATTAATGCCTGAAACAACTGGATCTCATCTACCTGGAGCTCTTCTGAGAGCTCTCCCTGACAGCTGGGACTGCACAGCCCGCTGAACATTCAGCCACATAATGCCAGGGGACACTGGCTGTTCATGATGAAAGACAGGAGTGCAGGGACAGGAAAGGAAATAAGGAAATAAATTGCTGTTATTGGCAACTTTTCTCCTTCCCTCATCCTCAAAGGCCTGCGTGTTGGGACTGCTCCTGCAACACGTAACTCTCAGAGAAAGATGGAATTAATCCATGAAATTCCTCCATATTGTCAGGGCTGTTTTCAGCCAGCCTCTCTGCCTACCCATTGTTTAATGCCTGCTTGTGGCTCAGAACAGTGTCAGAGCAGTGCCTCGAGCTCCTACAACTGTTCTGCTTGCTCAAGTCCTCGCAGTGGGGATTTGTAGCAAATATAGTTGCTTGACACTGGTGCACAGGTGTTGTGATAAGTTGTCTGAGACTCAATCATCTTTAGGGAAAAGCCAATGCTTTATTTTCATTACTCATTTTATACAGTTTTTACAGACCTCATGTGCAACTTTAATTGGTTAATGACTTTCTTGCCAATTACTCTATTGGTTAGTAAAAGATACTTTACTTGTCTGTCAAATCTCTCTATTTTTGTATTGTTTACATATTTGCTTTCCTGACTCTCATGGGGCAAATCCCTTGTTATATTGCAAGTGCATTTGTTTTTTAACCCAGGAATAGGTGGTTATACTAATGAATTTTCATACCAAGATAGTTTTCGCATGGGAACTTGCAAGTTGCTTAAGTACACTTAGAAGAGATGACAGGCTAACTATTAATTCAATAGAGCAGGCCTGATTTTATGAGGCCTTTCTTTTATAATCCTTCTACCTGTTACAACACACATGTTTTAGGAGAATGCAATGGGAGGGAACCTGTACATCAGGGTCTTTGGTCTTCCCACTTCAGCCCTAAAAATGCCAAAACCATACAGCTGATTAGCTGACAACACCAGTGCCACTGGTTGCACTCTGTCCACCACAGAACAAGCAAATGCTGGAGAGAGAAGACTTGCTAAACATGTGAAAATCAGAAAAAAACTCCCAGGGAAAATGAAATAGCAGTGTTGAATGGTACAGATTCAGATTAGGAAATGGATCAATAAATGCCCAAGACATGCACAGGAAGGGTGAGAACAGAGTCCAGGCACATCTCCTTGCTGCAGCAGAGGTTTGTCAGACTGTGGGTGTGATTTAATTTAAATCATAAACACTAACTCCCCAAATCACTCTGGCCTAAAGAAACTCCTTGGAAGACTGTGATTCCTTTTTCACGGTGATTTTAAGCATTTTCTACACAATGACATACAGGAGCAGGGAGAGGAAACAAACCCTACAGTCTCACTCAGCCTTTTGCCTCAGTGGGGTTCCTGAAGTCTCACTGATCCGGATAAAGGTCAGCATTTCATGGAGGAAGTGATTACAACCCTGCTTAGAGGAGCAGGGATTAAGCAAAAGATCCAGGGTCTGTATCTCCCTCAATCATCGGGACAAGGAGAGCACATGAATAAGACTATTAAAGGAGCATTGTGAACAGTAGCAAGCAGTAAAGACAGGGATTAGAATGATAAATCACCCTCTGTATTGAGAAGCAGGCATAGAGTAGGAACTGGAATTCAGCCCTACCACGTTTTATTTGGAACAAAAGTGCACTTAATTAGATTCTTAACTTCATTAGAAACTCCAAGAGGGAGAAGTTTTAATGTGGATAATTGAGGTACACCAAGTGTGATTAGAGATGCAGGAGGAAATAGAGCTTTTCATAGCTCAGACTTTGTGGAGAAAAGCCTTCAGGCACTTGTATGGGACACAGGTGAATCCATTATGGGTCTGGGATTGACAGTCAAGCAGTGCCATCTAAACATGGTCTAGGCTCTGAAACTGAAGCAACAAGGAAAACAAATTTCCCAATCTTCTAGACAAAAATATAAGGTATAACTATGTGACTTTGTTTATTATAGTGGGGAGTCATTTGTTCCCACCAAACATTCAAGCTGAAAAAAAGAGACAGAAAAAAATTGCATCCTTTGAAAACTAGAAACATACAATTAACAGATATACTGATGTGGAGGATGTTTGGAAAACCTAGATGTGTCCCACAGCCTTGAGCTTCTGTTAGGAGACACTCTAGTGACACCTGACTGACCTTCTACTGAAATCAATTACCAACTTCAGTTTCACTTAATCAGAAAGGGAATTGCAGCCTGAATTTCTTATGAGGTGTGAGTGGCCACTGGAAAACCAGAAAATTACAGGGACAGCACTTAGAACTTTATTCCCACTGAGCCAAGTTACTGAAAAAGACAATGCAGACAACACATATCCATGTAACTGTCATATTTGCCTCCTCTTCAGTTTAGCTTTATTTTGCTTACTTGCCTGAGCATATTTAGCATTTTGTGAGTAGAATTTTGTGGCAGAAATACAGATTGCTGTTATAAAAGCAGGAAGAATAACTATTTGTGTTTTTTCGCCATATTGAAGACAATGTTTTGGCCACAATTGATTCAGAGAAATTAGAAAAATGCCTTTCATTAATATTTTGCTGTCTAAATTAAACCTGATGAGCAAGACAAGTTCTTTATGAGCAATCATGAGATGGTGGTCCCTCAATACCTTTGCATGTGGAACATATTTTTTATGTGAGCTTTTTGTATTGTCATCCATCTACTTCAGCCACCATTGCCAGGCAGTTGCAGCATAAGAGAGAACAAATCTAGTATATATTCCATTTTCAGAGGAATCTATGGCAAGAAACCATATGATAAGTAATCTGTAAAACTTAAATGAGTTGGTTGATATTGAGGCTCCACACACAGCAGTGAGAGAGCATCAAGCTCATTATCCCCCTAACGAGCAGAGCTGAGTCCTTCCCTAGGCCTGCAACCCAGCCCTTTCTGCAGCAAATGAAACCCAGAGACCATTTAAAAAAAAAAAAAAATCAAATTTGCTTTCTGGTGTATTGCAAGACTTCAAACTGCATTCTGCTGGAGCAGTGAACTGATGGAGCAACAAATCCATTTCTTTGGGAATGCAGGGCAAAAAGCGATTAGGCTGTGGCTGTTCAGATAGCAAAGATCCTTAATGCATGTCTAATGATGTAGAAAAGATGGGAAAAGTGGGTACCTAATTACTGAAAGGGAAAAAAAAAGGAATGGCTCACCCAATTATTGGCTGAATTTACTGTTTCAATCCTTTCACAATAGCCTTAAAATTGTAAACCCAGATAACAAGAATGACAACAACAATCAATTCCACAGCCAGTTCATGCAAAGAACAATTCCTTTTCTGGGTGGCTTTTCAGAATTTCTAAAGAACTGCAATAATACAAATAGCTGCTCCTTTAAAGAAACAAATCAGAATTGATTTTGTGGTGCTTCACATGAAGCAAGGAATCAAGATAAATACAGTGTTCAGGTTCTGAGACCCTTGCTGATATTACACGCCACTCTTAGGGACTCTCCAGCTAACAAATGTAAACTCACATGAGACTTGAAATGCTGTTCAATCCGAGGAGGGATGGCCAGAATCCAGCACCCTGTTAATTCATCCATTTGCCTTTCAGACTATAATAGAGCTGTGCTTGAAACTGTAGCTGCAAAATGTGCTCTGCAGAGCTGCTCTGGATTTCTATGGGGATGCAGACACTTCACCTAGTGTCACATCAGCCTGCTAGAAACATTTTTCTAATGAAGATTTTGTCCCATACATGCAGTGTAGCTTCTTACATTTAACTGCAGGACTACTTCCACACCCTCACAGAATACAATCTTGAAATACTGATTTCATTACAAAGAAGCAAAGTGGCCAGTTGTGCCACATTTATGACTAACTTAAATTTAGACTTTGGAACATCTAGGAATTACAGATGTGTTGTGGATTTGAGGATATTCACTGCTCATCTACATTGTTTCATCTGGGTCAATTGACATTTTGAGTAATGGAGGGTCTTGCCAAAATGTTGTAACAGCAGGTTTATGTGTCTCAATCACTAGGCACATACTAGTGCCAATCATTTGTCACTGAAACTAAAAATTAACTGCATTACACTACTTATCTTGCTAATTACCTCCTTTCATCATTGCTGTACTAAATTTGCCCTTCACTGATGTGCAATGAGAACACCACCATACTACAGTAAGCAAAACATATTTGAGCCCACTGGAGTGCTGGTTGCAATACAGAGACCAAAATCTCTTTATCTGTGACCTGCAGAAACAGTCTGACATCTTGATTCGTGAATTAAATCCATATTTTAAAAATGTATCACATTTCATTAAAATAAAGCTTTCAGTTCCTGATACAAGACAAATCAATCCCTTAACATGAATTATCATGCATAACTTCAGGCAGTTACAAAAAACATGATTTCAAACATCCAGTTAAAAAAACATGACAGCATTTCTGATGTCACCAATAGTGACTCTCTGTATGTTTTGAAAGGAAATCAAATCATGACTACCAATATTATTTCTATTCCTTTTCTCTTTGTTTCCCATCATAAAATGACAATGGCCTTGAAGTCAAATTAAACATCTGTTTGCAAAATAAACCAGAATGCTACTGACAGCTGCTGCTGAATGGCAAATGTCCTACAGCTGTCAGGCTCCTAAATTAACAATGATTTCCATTACAAACAGCAAACAACAAGCAAATTATAGAGCTGATTTTTTTTTGCCCTCCCTCCCACTATTTGAAATTTATGAAAATGCAGACTCTCCTAGAGACTCAGCCAGAAAGAAATCACAGTTTACTGTTTTATTTCCCCACTTGCAGGGAGCAGAATGTCAGACAAAATCAGATTTCAGTGTAAAATACTTCACAGAACTTCCCTCCTGATGCGTCTTAAATCCTTTTTCTGCATTTTCCTCTAGGATATGTAAATAGAATTAATAATTCATTGAGGATTTATCTTTCTCTGATGCAAATTTTGTCAATAAGGAAAACTATTGAAAAGAAATTTTCTAGATTTTCTATACATCTATTTAGATTTGTAAATACACAGGTGCAGGGGAAGCTTGACTATCCTACAGTAAAGTCAGCCAGGAAGGGCTTGGGTAGGTCACTAAAGTTCCTTCTGACAACACTTTTTATGGCTTCCTTATTTATCTCCAAGGCTGGGATCAGAAAGCAGGAGCATTAGAAAGCACTGCTCCCCATTTTCTACTTCTCATGACTTTTTGAAGTGCACAATTCAAACACACAAATTTCCTTAGAACAGTGTTGAGAACCTGGAAGGACTGAGGAATTCGGCGTGGATAATGGTTAGGAAATAAAAATTAAAGTGTTAAAATGCTAAAGTGTTAAATGGTGTGGTTTTGTAAAATGCCAAATTAAGGAACAGTTGAACTCTGACTGGTTCTCTGCTTCTGTCCACTGTTAACCTTACTAATATTTTTTTTTATTGAAGTATTTCCCCACAAAGTCTGGAGAAAATACAAGGATGATCAAAAATGTAACTGACATCAGTGTCTTGTCATAAGGGGCATGTTGAACCTTTCCAGTGCCTGAATTCCTACCCCACTTCACATCAATGCACAATCTTTTTTTTTTTTTTTTTTTTTTTGCAAAACAGCTTGTTTTACAAAAAGACATTTGTGGGAAAAAAGGAAAAAATTATAAGAGCAATGAAAGTAACTGCACATGCCTTCAGTTTACCCCAAAATGTGCCATAACTCTGATTTTTTTTTTTAATATGAAATTTTTGTAAGGATTTTTAAGGTAGAGTTTAAAAATTTTTAAAATATTGTCTTTCTAATAAAGCCATAACTACATTCCCTCTCTAGCTAGAGAAAGACCACCACCCTTCTCCTTACTCCGTTTTGCTCATTGTTTTTCTATTGCTTTGCTCTCCTTAAGAAATAAACCCATCCTTGAGTAGCAAAACCATTAAGCTGTTTTGCAACACTACATCTTAACAAACAAAACACCATATGAATGAACCTAACTAGCTTTTATAGGATTACTTTAATTATTGCACCAGAAAATAGATTATCTAGAAGAACACAAAATTATAACCGTTAATTATACTTTCCAAATTCACACGCTCCTACTGTGAAGTTAAAGGAACAACATTAAACCTGTGACAAAATGAGAGTGAAATGGATTTTGGTTTTAAACGTAGATGTGTCAGTAGTAGATCCAGGGGGCTGCTACCATATATATTGAGATAAAATATGTAGAGATGATAAAAATACAGAAGCTATATAAAAAAGCAGGTTTCTCTTTCTTTCTTCCTAACACAAGTAAACTCCCTGTCTCCCTGTAGGTGTTTCACCGATGAGATAAAATATAGGGTTCTAAGTTAGTTTCATTGAAAAGTTTAAACTTTTGTCCTATTTTCTAAAAAAAAAAAAAAAAAAAAAATCCTGGATGAAGAAAATTTTAATTTGTTTTTAAGGAACCAGGACAGCAATATAAGCTTTTCTATCCTGCAGTGGTTTATAAACAGTCACTGGCCTCTAAATGCTCTTGAGAAAACAGAAAAAAAAATGAAAAATTATTAGAGCTGTACATCATAACCCAGTGTTGAAGAAGAGCAATGGACCTAAATCTGTCCATTCCCAATCTATGCCCCTGGGCACATTTCTGTTACATCCCCTAAAAGTGAAGAATGGGGCAAAATGAAGGCACATCAAAAGGATCTCATATGGAAAAGTGCATGTTTTCTATCTATCAAAGGTTGCATTTGTTCGCTGGACTGTAAGGATGCACAGAGATATCTAAGTTTGTTATCTTGATTGTGTAGAAGTACCCAAAGTGTCTATATAAAATATTCTATTTAAGCTATGAACTATTAAGCTGTGCTGCTATTATCTCTAGCAAAAATGAGGTTCAGAAGATGCTGTGGTAGTTAACTGGAAAACAGAGATTTTTATGTTTTAAAAAAATTGTAGTACAGATATAAAAATTTCTCTGCAGGCAGCAGGCTCAGTAATTCCACAAAAAAACCCTTTATTTTATAAATAAGGTTTATAAACTTTATTTATAAACAAATAAAGTTATTTATAACATGAACACTGTTATCTTCTGTTGTTTCATAAACAGAGCTCTTGCTAGGCAAGGAGGGAAGGTCTCTCTTTTTCCTTGGCTGTTATATTTTCTCATAATGGAAATCTGCCAGTAAATGCTTTATAACTGTGCTCAATTGCTCCACTATTAGTATTCTAATAAACAGGCAAAACTGTTGACATGAAGTGTCTGGGCAATCCGAGAGGATGAATGGAAAAGGCAGAATAACAAATTTAATATCTGATTCAAACAAACAGGGTTTCTGTGTTGTTAGTTTTTATACTTGGAAAATTTAGAGACATAATTTCATAGTGAATTTCTCATAGCTCATCAACCACGTGCCATTTGTAGTCATCTGCTTCAAAATGAACAGTTTGATTTTTCAAAAAGTGTAAATCCATCCATCTCCTTCAAGAACTACAACCCAAAAGTATTCAGGAATCCTAAAAGAGCATGTAAGATCATAATTTCACATCTCTTGTAGCAAATAGGCCGCTTGATCTAAATAATATACTCCACATAAAGCATTTACATAAACATGCAATTAAGCACATAGAGAAAGACTTGAGCTATATTTTAATCAGGTAAGTATCCAAAAAAAGTCAAGAAAAATTTTAAGTATTGGGGTAAGCAGAGCCAAGCAAAGGAAATGGTTTAGTGGTGAAAACATCAGAGAGAAGCAAAGAATCTACTTAGAGAACTTCATCACCTTAGTCAAGTAACCTGAATAAATTCAAACCATGTCCAACTTCCCTTCCCTGTGCCAGCTCATTGGTACTGATGAGGGATTTAGGACAAACATGAAAAGCAGCAAACAAAATTTTCAGCTAAAACTGTACATAAATCTTTGTTCTTTATTGGGTTTTGGGGTGGGGTTTTTTTGGCTTTTTTTGGGTTTTTTTGTTTTTTGTTTTTTGGGGTTTTTTTTAAGTTCAACTCTGTGATCATCTATCAGGTGTTGTTTTTATATGACTGGCAACACTTTCAGAAGCACTGCAGCTTCCACCCATGTCAAGCAGTCTGGCCACTGGAATTCTTCCTGTCAGAGGCAAATTTATGCAATAATGGTTTTGTGGGAATCACAACACCAACACTTTAAGGAAGAGAGGCTAATTCTTAAATCCAGGTTAATTCTGAGCACCTCAGTCTGGCATTTCTCATAAACATTCCTCTTAACACAGTGTTAATGTCTTGGTCACATATTTATCCACACACCATGAAGCCATTCTTGTGAATGATGGGCTTTGTTATCCAGGTGCCTTGTGCTCTGTTTCTGAGCCAGGGATGAGTTTTGAGTGTAGAGAGGAGATTTGGCTGCACACCAAGACACTTTCAGGGTGTAGATGTAGTTATGAACTTCTGAGATTTTATGACATTTGGTTCCTCTTTGAGTCTCTCCTACAAGATAGTGTTTACTCGGAGCAACAGGCCAAGTGGCCAGGAATGATAGAATGCTTGGAGTTACAAGAAATCAAAAGGTAAATGTCCAAAATCTAGAGTACATTCACCCTCAGATTTTTGAGGCTTGAGAGGAAGAGGACTGTCAGAATCCCCGAGGAGGTTGGAAACTGAGAGTTATATCCAAGGCCCAGAGCCATGAACTGGAACTGAAATTGTCCTCATAGATAGAACAGCTTTGCTCCAGTTGCACAACTGTCTAAAAGATTTTGCTTGATATACACTAAATATGCCATAGTTTTTATTTGGAAGGCTGCGATTCTTTAAAATTCCTCTGCTCTCTGATTATATGCAAACAAGAGCCAGTGTAATTAAAATCATGATGATAATTACATATTCAGGAAAACAAGAAGCTCCACATTTTTCCTCAAGAACTATAAACCATTTCCCTAGAGATGGCTCAGAACACATTCCCAGAAACAAACAGCAGAGCCACAGTGATGAACACAGTGCATTTCTGCAAGTACTAATGGTAATGAACAGTATTTACAGATAGCAGATTTAAATTTGTTGGCTGTTTAAGCACGAGATATATATGGCAGAAATAAATAACTTGTCTGCAGGAACTTTTGCTACATTTACCATACAAGTCACACGAGTTGTCTGAGAACTCAATTAGTTCAAGAGCCAACTGCAGTTTCTTCTCTAAATAGTAAATTGAATATAACTTACCTGCATGTGGCCATCATTTACTGAATTTAATAATTAATCTCAGCCTCACTGAAAAGTAACAAATGCTAAGGGAGGAGAAGATAATTACCATCTCACAGTACTTGACTCTTCATGAGATCTACACCATCTGACAGAGGTACTCAATCTGGATATTAACAAGATTCTCCCTACCATGAAATTTTAATTTGTGACCAGCTAAGAACTTGACAACATTTTATTCACTCTTGTATTCCATCACAGAATTCTAAAGGACTTGCAGAAAACTGTATGTATTCTGTATTTTTCACCAATTACCTGGGTCAGACCCTTACACTGCTCAGTACCACACTCAACTGAGACACTGTCTTAAAAACAAACCAAACCAGCTGAATTTAGAAACCTGGGGCTCAAAGGAAACTAAAAGAGGTGATTTTCCATCTGCTAAGAAGCTTTCAATAAACATTTATTGTCCTTTTTTTGAACAATGGGACAAATCACTATTTGAAATCCATACTTTAGACTTTCCTTGTTTAACAAGATAAGTTTCAATTACTTGGAGGTTTTTTAATAGAATTAAGCACAGCCTCTAAATATTAGCTGTCAGATTATAGATAAAAAGGAAAAAAAAAAAGCATGTGTACTGTTCTACTTTTTATGAAAAATAGAATATGCTAAATTGAACACGAAAGTTTATTTGTAGGAAAAAAAAAGGTGTTTCTTAAAACAGTTCTTAAAACAGTTTTCACTCACTTCAACAAAATATTAAAACAGGTTGACCAAGAAAAACCCTGAAAATTTCTCTACTTCCATGTGATGATACAAACACCACGAGGCTCTGCCTCAGCTCTATTGTCTATGTCATTATTTTCTGCATAATTGCACATTGCAAAAATAAACACAAACTTTTCTCAAGAAAGTTTTAACGGTAGGTTTTCAAAGATCCTAGAAAGCAAAGGCATTCTGAAGAGCTCAGAAACCTAGAAAGTGAAGTTTAAACCAGAAAATTTTGTGAAGGAATTACCTGGCCTTCCCATCTTGACGTGTGACACTTTGATGTACCATCAACCACAAGAACCAAGGGAAAGAAAATAGGGAAAGAAAACAGGGAAAGAGTGCACTCTGAACATGGAAACAATCAGACTGTGCAAAGCATGACAACTTGGAAGGTCCAAATAGACAAATAGGAAAGGGGGCTTAAAGCTTGAGGGTCTTCCAACCAGTGTGTTAAATAAAAGTCTTTTATCTTATCTCTTCAGTGAGACTCAAGCACAGGCCTAAGCATGTGGATAAATGGAGCCTCAGCTATTGTTTGCATTCCAGAAGCACATTTAGTGCTGGCAGTTTCAGCAGAGTCCAGAAGGATTCAAACCTTTAGGGCATTTCACTGTCATCTCTTGTTGGGAATGAAGGAAATGCATGAATTATTCTCAACTAAACAATTACAGTACTACATCATATGTTAATCCATTTTCTTCTTTTTTCTCCTCACAGTTTTAAGTCTTCATACAGAAAGAGATGTTTTGGAAAGCAAGGTAGTGACAAATAAGTCAAATTCAAACATGTTTTTTTCCCTTAAACTTTGTATTCTGCAGTCACAAGGAAATCTAGCACTACACACAGGTGTGCACACGTCAAATGATTTAGGATCCCTTGCTAACTCTACAGCTACAGATTCCCATTTGTCTGTGTCACTTTGTGCTTGTCACAGCCACACTGGCCATATGGACTATGCCCAGAAAGCCCTGGGAAGGCTACTACCCAAATCTGAGCAAATCTTTCCACCAAAGCCACCAGACTTCACAAATTGCAGAAAACTCACTGTTCACTACTAGTTCAGGAAAAGCTGCCTGGAAGACTTTCTACTTAGTAATACCACTAGAAAAAAAAAAGTACATTATTTGGCACTTAGATTGTAATAAGTTTTTATGGATCAGTTATGTTTAACTTGTGATTACATTTAACTTTTCAATATATTGAAATCAGTAGATCGGGACATAGGGAAAAAATAAATCCTCATGAGTCAGAACATGGATCCAGGCTCCAAAATGCTGCCATTCTGTGTTGGAAATTCTAAACCAAAGTTATCATAGCCTGCAAGGATTGAATTAGATATTTATTGACAATTAAAAAATATATTTGCACTTCTATCACATACAGAAGAAAGAAAAATACAGAGGCTTTGTTTCCCTCAAAGTTCAAGGTTTCAGAATTTTTCCATAATGAGTTTGGACTTAACTCTTAAAAACAATACCTGCTTTTAGACTTTTGCTTTTATCACCTAGAACTATTAGGAAATAATTTTTTCCAATGCTAATGCTCCAACAATTATTTCCAAATTATTTCCATTCTATTCTATGGGAGCAGACCATAAAGAAGGTTTGTGAAGAAGGCTGACTGCAAACTCTAATTCACATGCCATGGAATATTTACACGCAAAAGAGAAAATGTAAATGTTGTTAATGCCAGGAGTGATTGCTATGCATGGGGCCATGGAGGGCTGCACTGCAGCACAAACAAATGCCACATTATTAGGTTAATTTCTTAATAATGGTCATTCTTTCTTTAATCAGTCCCAGGCATGGAGCTGTTCCTACCTTCATTGGGAGGAAGCTTCTGCATCTCATATAATTTTTCCTGAAAGGTACTTAACAACTCCCTTTCACTTTTCAGCAGCACACACTCCTCAAAGACACCCAGAGCACACGGTAAATAGGTGGCCATAACACCAACATTTTTCCTGGAGCTTCAAAGCTACTCTTTTTGTTTTCCCGAACGGGTTATAAAAGCTGGTGCCAGCCAGCTAATCCAGCTCTTTGTTGGCACTTTGTTCAGTGTTTTGCTGGCACATCCAGCAGCCTGAGATGGTTGTAAGCCATGGTTCACTCTGCGCACTCTTTGAGACAGTGGCAATTTCAAACTTTCATGTGCAGAACATCAGAACTGCAGTTCTGACTGGTACATTTTGTAGCCTCTCTTGACTTTCCTGCAAGAATCCGAGTACTTCACAGAAAAAATCAGTGTTGAACACCCAGCATGACCTGACTAGCAGCTAGGAGAGAGAAGAAACTCTTATCAAGATCCTGCAGTTGCTGGTACTTTACTGCACTCCTCTGAAAAGACCCAGACAGGTCCCTGAAACAACTTCAACCACTGATTTTAAGTTTCAGTGAGA
This sequence comes from Zosterops lateralis, assembly GCF_965231275.1. Classification (NCBI taxonomy): domain Eukaryota; kingdom Metazoa; phylum Chordata; class Aves; order Passeriformes; family Zosteropidae; genus Zosterops; species Zosterops lateralis. The sequence goes on along the minus strand of NW_028154616.1, from coordinate 3,353,391 downwards.
AAAGTATAGACCTTAGTTAATTTTTTTTTTATAATGGCAATTTTAGTTAGGACAGTAATGGAAAAAAAAAGTCCATCCACTTGTGTTGTTGAATATCATTACTGGATTAAAGTTTAAATCTCATCTCTTTAAAAAAGCCATATAAAATATGGCTTTATATATTTAATATATTAACTTATTAATTAAGTTAAATAGCAAGTGCCTCAAGCAATATTGGCTTTGCAGCTAAGAGGGAGTCAGTCCTGGGGGGAAGACTAAGGAACTTTACTGATAAAAAGCTCAGCAACACTCAAGTAAGCTTCTGGATTGCCAAAGAATCTCTTGAAATATTCCATCTATAAACATAACATAATTTACAACGGGTTTTATTGCAGCCTGATGTACACTTGTCTGAGTGTACTGTAAACACTGTAAATGTATTCTTGAACTGCTTTAGTACACATTAAACCAGGTGATTCTTGAAATTACTATACTGGAACTAAGAAGCAGCAAGTAGAAGCACACTGACAAAGATTTGAGACTGTTCCAGAGCCAGAGTTGAGTCTAAATAACCCTCAGAGATGTGGAAGAGGAGAGACTGTCTGTCTCATGCCCATCAGCAAGAGGAGAAGTGAAGCACAGGGTGAAAGGAAAGCAGCCACGAACCATTTTTGCTGGCGGCAATTTCACAGCCTGTCCAGAAATCAACTGCAATTCTAATAACACATTTTACTGAATAGCCCTGAACTATCCTCAGCACAACCTTTGTGATGGCTTTTCCTTAAAAGCCTGAAACTCACTATCCCCAGCACTGAAAAGCCTCTTGGAAACACTTTGGTTTGCTGCAGGGCACATCTTAGCAGTCTTTAAGGCTTCTCCCAGACATGGATTCAAAGCAAAGAAATCCCAACTGTCCATGAATATTTGACCAATCTGTCCAATTAAATACAGAAAATCTTAAGAAACAGGACAACATTTTTGTGGAACTGTTTAGGTCTACAGACCAGTGAGCGAACCTAAAGCAAAGTGAACATACAAAGAGTTATCTTTATTTATTTATTTATTTACTGCTTGAGAAGCATGATTCCAAATGAGAGTGTGTAATAACAGTAAAATATCAGCAAATGACCTCTAGGTCTAAAATGAAAAGATTCACCTCTAAACAAATAGATCTGGTTTTTCTGATAAAGGTCTGTTTAGACAATCGTGACTTTGCAGAACACTCCTATTACTCATCTCAATTAAAAGCATGTTTTTTTATCTACCAGAGGGATTTAATTTTGACTTAAAAATGAAGAATTTTTAGATTTTTTAAATATGAAACTAAGGGTTAACAAGTTCAATTAAGGTTGCTGACTCAATGGTTATTGAAGGCTTGGAGTTCCTTTTGACTATTTAAATTGCTAACATTTCACTGTGCAAGTAGAACTTAACTTGGTCAAATGTGTCCAAGGAGAAAAAAGAATTAAGAACTCCACTGGTTCCAATAAATATTCAACTTATTAACTGAATTTTACTTTAAGATGCCTTAAAATACTTACTTCAGGATGACACATCCTGTCCCGGTGGGAGGAGCTGTCCAAAATACCTGGATCCGTGTCCTCCTTCTGGGTGTGCTCTCAGTCACAGCAACAGGACAATTGCTCATGAACTGGGTTTCCTCTTCATCTATGATCTAGGGAAGCATAAAAAGAAGAATGGGAAAAGATAAGGGCGTGTATGGCCAATGTTTTTCACGTGTTTTGTCAGTTTGTGTTTTCTTTGAGTGGAATGCTTTTAATTCTCTCTGCTTCACTCAGCACTGTTTCAGTGAATTTATTTAGAACATGCAGACTGACACTGAATTGTAGACTGAAAGCTCACAAAATAAAGGCAGAAGAATAAAGTCAATTCTGGGTAAAAAGAATTCAGGCCTTTTGGAGAATCGATTCTAATAACCTTTTTTGTGGATCCTTATTACTGGAGCTTCCTGTAAATGTTAATGAACAGAAAATAACAAAAAATTCATAATTTCAGATTATTGAGAATTCATTATTTAGTCCAAACTGTAGATATTTTTGCTTGTTTGATTGATTGATTGATTAATTGATTGATGGTTAACAGAAAAGTTTTAATGGGACAAGTCAAAAGCCAGAGAGGCAGATTTGGAACTGATGTTCCAAGGATTTTACTCAAAGGTGTCATGTCAAAATAGCTTTCTCACTGCATATGTGTTTCATGGATTGTACTTTAAGCCTTCTGTTCATCAGTTCTCAAAGAAATTTCCTCAGAAACTGTTAAGTTTTATCTGGAAACAGGCAATGCTCTGATAGCGCAAAATCTCTCTTCAAAATGCTCAGTGGTCTTGTTTCATTTCATGAAGCCCACAATTCACACAAAATTGGGTCAACATTCGGGCAATGAATTACAAATCATTCCATTTTGACAAAAAAAAAAGCTGTATGTATCAATTTATAGGAAGATTCAGCTCTGTAGGGGCTTGTTCAGAATCCTGGTCCTAACAACACACACACACCAAAAAAAAAAAAAAAAACCCAAATGTTTTTTACCAATTAAACTATTTTTAAAAAAGTATCTTCTGGCAGTAAACATAAGATTAAACAAGTATTTTGACAAAAAATACTCCTTTGTAATCTAAAAAAATATCTTTAATTGGGCCAGATCTGCTTTGGTGAGCAGGCATCCTCACTATCTCACCCAAGGATGCTGCCAGAATTCCCAAACACTTTTAGCTAAGCCAACAAACATTTCTGTATTTCCATGGCAGAATGAGGTGGCACTGGCCCAGAGGAGTGCTGAGAAACTCTCTTCAGCTGGTCAACAGGGCAGTGGCTAATGAGTTTTAAATTTAAAGCCATTAATATGCTTCAAGTTTTTTAACGCTTTGTAGAATCCGTGTAACCAAACACAATGTGCACATTTGCTGGGTTTTAATTAGCAGGAAATAGTGGGAAGTGTGGGATCCAGTGGAGGCTTAAGCTGACTGCAGAGTTCCTACTTCTGCTGGATACAATTTAATGTGTGTAGGCTGAGCACCAAGAAATCCCTGATCAACAATTCAGTTTTGGCCACCAACTGTACTTACTCTGTCTGCCTTCCTCCTGCATCAGCAAAATAAAGAAATAAAACTGCCTACTTATCTCTCAGAAAGGTTGTCTCAATTATTTCAGGACCATATCAATTGACCTTTTATCCCTATCTCACAGTAATTCATTCTCAATCAAAACCCAATTTTGGTGGCAGCTCTCAGAGAAGAATGATTGATTTTATAGTCTCATACATAATAAAATACTATTGCACATTATACAAAAGTATGATAATTTCTATTGAAAAAGCTCTTAGGAGGTCAGCAGAAAATTCTTGAAAAGGATAGCTTTTCTAAAAAAATGGAAATATTACAAATTACTGTGCAAATTACACTGATTCCCTTGTCAAAATGACAGAGAGCAAAAAGATGCAAAGCACTGCTGCGGTATAACTCACATTCTTGGGTAAAAACTTTAAGAATATGTTCAATCCAGGTCAAGATGATGCAATTACATGTAAATATGAATAGGATTGATCAGATACAAGCTATTCCACAATGACCAATAAAGCTTTTTCCCAATCTAGTTGAGCTCTTGCCTGGCACATGCTCAACCAATTAATGTTTCTTGAGAAGCCCAGCTGAAATGAACTGGTGCTCTCCAAGTACAAAACCACTGTTTTCAGTTAACAAGAACTTAGCTGCTTTCATATCCCTAAAGATAATTCCTTCAGCAGTGATCATTTTAGACTTACCCATGTGCGTTTGCATGTTAAGTAAATCCTTATTGCAGTTGGATCCATCCTGCTTTTTCCCCCAACAGTGAATGGAATCACAAGGAAGCCCAAAACCAAATCAAACAACCAAAGGAAGGAGTAGTGAGCATCTGTGAGTAGTTATTACAAGCCAAATTTATGACTTGCCTGCAAAAGCAGAGGCTGAAATATGTCAGCCTCTAGATAGCCACTGTGCTGAAGCACATCTCTGTTCCAGTTGCAGCAAATAAACATGGAAATGTTTTTTGCACTTCTGTTGCATACCTAATTCCTGAAAATTAGCAAGGAAAGAGTGTTCTCAAGTACTTTTATAATAAACTAATTTGAAAGTTCTGGCTGCATTTTAAAACATGATCCTGGAAGAGCAGGAAGTGGCTGAGCCCCGAGGCTACATCACGATTTCCTGCATCATTAAGCATCAAAGGAGAAGACTTATGAGTGTCTACTGGAAAACATTGAGCATAAAATCATAAGGTCTTCCAAAAAGCATTCCTTTGAAGAAAACTTGGAAAGAAGCTTTCTCAGTAAAGACTCCTAATGTTGACAGAATACAGTGCAGAACTCCTAAATTAGTTGGAGAGGTTCAAATGCCAGCTGATTTGAAATGATTAAATAAAGTAATTTTATGATACACAATAAACCAAAGAATTTTCCAAATTCTAGGATTTCAGACCAACCATCTCAAATCTATTTGTTAAAAAGATGGAGGGTTTCTTTCTGTATCCATGGAGGTTCAATTCTTTATAAAAAGTTTCTTAGGAGTGATAAGAAAGGAATTCTGATTTATACTCCAGGATTACAAATTACATGATATTTTAGGGCGGTGGATGATATTACCACACTCCCATGTAGGAAAAAAGCAACAGTATCCTGGCCAACTTTTGGGGGAAAAAAGAGACATGTAATACAATCCTGATTTTTTTTTTCTGGAATCAAGTCAGACCACATAGGTGGGAGGGAAAGATTTGGCAGGGAAAAGGCATGCAGATTAAAATGTTACATTTGCAAAATTATTGCTCCTAAACCCCAGGTTATCTGTAATGTGAAGCCTTACATTTTCAAGAACGGGCCAGCAAATTACCCACAAGTTGGACAAAAATCCTAAAACCAATAAATAAACACTTGGGCAAAGAATCTGAACCTTCAGAGTGAGAGATCTCTATGTGACTTATTTTTTGAATCCACAAATGCAATGACATTAGATTTTAATATTAGGTGTGGGAGGTTTTATTGAGGTTTTGTTTTGGTGGGTGTTTATTTTGCTTTGGGGGTTTTTTTGTTTGTTTGTTTTTGGGGGCTTGGGGTTTTTTTGTTCTTTTGGGGGTGTTTTGTTTTGGTTTTTTTTCTTTGGTTTAGGTTTGGGGGTTTTTTGTTTGGTTTGTTGTTTTGGGGTGGGGTTTTTTTTGTTGGTTTTTTGTTTGTTTGTTTGGTTTGGTTTGGGTTGGGTTTGTTTGTTTGTTTGTTTGTTTTTTGTTTTTTTCCATTATGATTGTGGTATTTTTGAACCAATTTGTTCCTTCAGGAAAACCAGCATAAATCCTGAACAAGATTATTGGAGTTAACTGGGATTCAAATGAGTGTCACAACAAGTAGAATTTGGCTGAACTTGGATAAATCTACAAACATGAAATAAGGATACTACAAAGGAAAAATTACCAGCTCCAGGGTCAGTCTTACATTCTTTTCATATTCCAAACACTGATGAGGTTGAGAACAAATTTTGGGTATTCCTGAAAAGCAGGACTGGATAACTGCTCAGTTGTTTAAAAAAAAGGAACAATTGGTTTTCTCAGAATTGGAACATTTCATGCTGTGTGACAAAGCTTGCTGTTTCTAGTTTCTATAAACTGTTAGTCAAAGAAACCAGGCAGTTATACTCTCTATCCTTAAATTTATACCAATACTGAAAAAAAAGAAGTTAAAAAATTTCAAAAGACCATACATCACAAAGAAAAGGGATTAGCACTGAGTACAAAAGGAGATAAAGTTAAATAAACCCTCTACTGGCTTGTGTCTACTTCCTTAGTTGAAACCACTGGCTAGGACCTTCGGCATCATTTCTTGTTCTGTGGACACATCATCACTTTCCACTCACTGAAACCGCTGCATTCTACTGGAACAACAGAATTAAAGAAAGAAAAAAAAAGAGACAGCTAAAAGTTCACAAGATAAGCGTCTTTGTGGGCAGATGTCTTTTTTGGAAGAGCTCATATGAATGTTGCAAAACGGTCTTCTCCTTGAGGAAACTTTCCAATTATAAAAAGAACATTGGGTCTATGTAACAGCAATAATATTTGGCCTTTCAGGATTAATCTAGAACAGAGCTTATTAAACTGAACGTAAAATTAATGATGTACAAAATCAGTTTAAAAACCCTACCTCAAAGATATGCTTCACATAACCACAGTGTCTGGCTAAAGGACACAGCCTTTCTCTCAGAGTCTGTGCTCAGAATCAGAAGGATCAGAACTGGGACTTTTTGTGCAGTGTCAGTAAATCAATCTTGCAGACAAGGTTGTGCAGAACCACTGAGCACTGCTGGGCTCTCTGGAAGATTGGCCATCCTTAGCAATGCACCATGAGGCTGGAGCTGTCTGATAAGGGTTAGGGCTAGGAATTGATTTAGGGTTTCTCTGAAGCACTGAGAAAAGTGCAGATTTATTGAAGAAAGGCACTGCTAAAACACACTTGGTAGTTTATCCCAATGTTCTGGTAACTTCTAGCACAAATTTTAAGTAGATGTCACACAAAGTTGCAGTTAGAAATCAAATTTAGTTCTGTAATCATTATCTGAGGAAAAAACAAATGCTATTAACAATCCCCTGTGTTTTGCTCTTCAGTCCAAACAAACCTGAGCTATTTTATTCCTGCAGGGCAGGCAGGGTCTGCAGGGCTGCTGCAGGCTCTATTTCAAGGTGCAACTCAAACAAAATGAAGAAGAAAGCAGTTCAGGGTGACAAGAGACCCAAGTGCAGCAAAGATACAGCACTACACACCACCAACTTTACTAAACAGCTTCTCCTGCCCAAGCCTGGCTATGGGAAGCTTAACAAAATAGCTATTTCTTCTTTCCTTAATATGCATGGAAAGAGTAAAGAGATTATGTGTATTGCCAGAAATAAGTGACAGTAGCTTGACAGTATTTAGTAAATGCAAAATGCTGTACTGTATATCAAAATGCTGTACTGTATATTTTTCTTGCTTAGAACCATTCTTAGTTAAAGTTAAAACATGCTAAATTATAAAGCTTGCACTGAAGACTTATGCTTGTAAAATTAAAATGGCCAATTAAGTTGATGCTGTCAGTAAAACTCAAGACATGAATGAGCACAGACTTGTGAATTGAGGCAGTTTTCATCTAAGTAGTCACTAAGAGGGGACTTAAAGTCCAAAGTTTCATCTTTGTTCCCCATGAAGTTTCCCCCTTGACTGAAACATGAACATCTCTATGAAAAAAGTTGGGTAAACTGAATCAAGCTACTTTATCAGATTGCGTTACTGGGGTTGGCAGATAATCCAGCTGTTCCCAGATAACATTATTTTTATCATCTCTAAAAGAGAGATTATATCAGGCACAGAAAGCTGTTATTTTTCTCACAGCTGTAAATCACGTTGGGTTCTATTGATAATTTTCTTTAAGAACTAATTATTTCGACCAAAGAAAATTCTTTCATTTCATTTTTAAAAAGCAATTTGCAAACACCAATTTCCAGCAGGGGAAGGACAAAATCTTTACAAATTCCATCATCTTTTGAAATCCCTTCAAATATCTCAGCACTTTAGCACCTCCAGTGGTCTCCAACAACACTCACCAGAAACTGGGAATTATTTTGAGCACTGAACTTGCTCTTCCGACCTTGGCACACAAAGACCCAAAGTGCCCCAACTGGCTCCTGCTTAAAAGAGAAACCTGGCACAAGCATCAGAGCATACAAATTGCTGACAGCACCAGGGGCACCAGCAGGAGGAAATTGTGCAAAGGAACTCCGTGTGACGTTTGGTACAAAAGCAGAGTCACTCTGTGCCTGGCCTGACAAATAGCTTGACTTCACTCCCACTGTCTGCTGGCCAGTCTACACAGCAGCTTTTACAGCATTTGAAATTATGAACATGGAGTCTGGGAAAAAGTGAAAATTTTAGTTCAAAGAAACAGGACTTTGGGCCCACTTTGATGTACAATTTAATCAAGTTAGACCGAAATCTAGAGTAAATTTACTGAGGTCAGACTCTTGTGCTGACCAATTCAAACACATTAATTGGTGGGTTACAGGTTTTCTTGTTATATTCAGGCAGTAGCTAAAGAAATGGATTTGCTTTTGTATTAAATGAGAGGGGGTTTTATGACCTAAGTATAGTTTTAGTTCAGAAGCAAGCAATAACAGATGAAAAAGGAGTAAATGTTATGACTTTAAAATGAAAATGAAGACATTTTACTTCCAAAACTCTGTTCCAAGGATGAGGAAGCAGAGCTATCCCGTTGCAGCCTTAAAAGAGAGTAATAACCAGTGAGGATTATGAGGACACCAGTGAAGGCTGTGCTGTGATGACCCTTAGCACTCCCCTGGGAAAAGAGCCAGCATTAGTCAGGGCATACTCTGGCCAGGTTCCTACAGGTGAGCCAAGGCCAACACAAAATAGCAGCTATAGAAAAATTAAATCCAATCTTGAAAATAAATAAATAAATAAATAAAATATGGAGCACAGCCACTTAAGGCTCTCACTGGATTTCTTATTTCTATGTTCCATGTAATGGAGCGATCAGAGTGCCAACAGTTCTTCCAAGATGACAGAACTAAGACACCCATTTCAGATGAGAATATAACCACAATAAAGCTCAACAAAGATCCATGCAGGGTTCTCTGTGGAAGTATTCCAACATATATATATATTTATAATATAAATATTATTTATACTCAGTGTTCTGTTGTCAAACTATTTCAGTGTGAACATCATTTATTTGGCAAGAAATAGCCACTACTCCAATCTGGTGAAAAAAGAGATTTTGATGTCTCAAGTGCTTTAGCCCAGGAGAAACATGGCTTGCTGAAGGGGACACTGTATAAAAATCAACAATTTTTAGACAAAAAAATCATTTGAAAGAAGTAAAAGTTTAAGGATTTTTTTTATATATATTTCTTGTTCAATCTGTACAGCTTGGGTCTTTCATTCAAGTCTATAATACACACGTTTTCCTGGAAAGAGAGAAAATTGTTATTAATTCCTATATATATTTCCCACCACTAAATCCAGATATATATAAAGCAATTAGCTACCTTACATTAAAGAGTGTCTTTTAATCTGATTCTCTAGTTAGATAAAAAGCTTTGGGAAGTTGTTTAAAGAACAAAACGCTTTTGCAGCCCCGTAAAAAGAAAGTGATATAAAGCAAGGCAATGTGCACACAGCCCTCGACTGGAAGTGAGACGTGACTTGGATTGCTGAGCAACCTCTCCCAAACCACTTCAGCACAGTCTGTGGAGCAGGGAGAGAGACACTGAGCTCCTTTTGCAAATATTAAATGCTGTATAATAACTCAGTAATTTTCCTTACCAGCTTGTCACACCTCCAATTGTTCTCAGGCTTCACGGACAGGGAACATTCTTTGGGAAGAGATTAAATCTGAGATTCCAGATCTCCAGCCTCTTCCGTGATGCACCAATTGCTCAAATTAAATGGAAAAGTAGCTTAGAGAGTCAACTAGAATTTAAGCCAGGGAAATCCGTGGAAGACATGAAGTTGGAGTGGCTCCCTGTGTACCAACCCTTTGTCTTGCTTTCGTAGAAAGAACAGCCAAATTCTATCAAAGATCCCCCAGCTCGGTGCATTGATGCTCACAGAACCCAGGAAGCAGAACAAAAACAAATCTGGCAGAGCTGCAGTTTGATGACTACATCTTCTACACCAGAGCAACTTTTCAGTGTTTGCAGGGATTGTGGCACAATTAATGCAACAGGCAATTCAAATAGTGCTAACAAAATAGGAACCTTAGTCTGTAAAAAACCCATTTTTTTATTTGGCTGCAGAGTGGGATCAGAAGACAAAACTTAGTTAATTTCTCTTATTTATCCTGCAAAAAGCTGAGCCATTCTATTAGAGTGTGCTATGGGACCAACACTGAAGACTCTGCTTCTGAGATGGGAGATGCAGGTTCACAAATCCGTTCTGAACCAGGCTGTTTACTGTCAGTGAAAGATTTTACAAAATAAGTGCCCTTCAGTCAGTCTCTTTTCTGAACTGTTCTACCCCATACATGTCCTGAACCAAGGGGAAACTCTGTCTTGGCAGACAGGTAATGAAAAGCACTTTGAAATATGTCTTCAGCTCTCTGCTCTGTTTACTTTGATGACTTTCCCCCCAAGTTACTGAGCCAGCCTCGTCCCTGCTGCTAAAGTGAAGTGTTTTGCTAATTTTACAAAGCAGAGGGATGCAAGAAAAGAGGCTGAAGGAGACTGGGCTGTGTGGAGCAACATGTTTGAGGGCTACAGACCTCTCTGGTGCAATCCTTGTTCTAATGGCTTGGACACCTGAACCTTCTTCTCCCCATCGAGGTATAAATCCTTTTCTGACTTGTGCTGGATCTCTACTTCAGCCTGGAAATTATATCTGGATGAAAAGCTTTCCCATCCCCTAAAAATTGTGAAAATTGATAATATGCCATTAAAAGGGTCAAATATATTGGTGTTTCTTGCTGGGGAGACAAGAGAACAAAATGTTTCCTCAAAATATTAAGAATTCCTTCTATCACTTGCTTGCTAGTCCAGGACTGCAAGTGCATGAGTTCTAGGAAAGCTAGCCCTGAACTTTTTAAAATAAAAAAACAAATCACAAAACTCCTTTTGCATTTATTTCTGACCACTACAAATTATCTTGGTTGAAAAGGGCCAAAACAGGGCTCTGAGCTTCCTCCCCAGACCTGGCCTTCTGTGTCATCTTGAACCAGGGCACATGCATTTAAACCAAACTCTAGCAATGCATAAAGCACATTTCAAACACATTTTCCAAATCCACGTGGTGAAGAATTCATTCAGATTCTTTCTGTCCCAGCACAAACCAAAGATTTATAAATATGAACCTAAACCAACTTCCAGGTCGTATCCTAAGCAGGCAATTTAAGGCCATTAAAAAGTCCAGTTCAGAGTGCTCAGCACCTGGCATGGCTGAATCCAGGATAAAGAGGAATTATGTTTATGGACATGTGTGTGGAAAGCTGAAGGACTTTTTTGCCGTTTTTGCTGTGACCAAAACTCAGCATTTTAATTTTTGCTAAATGCAAATTAAAACCTTGTCAGCACATTCTTAATTCATCAAAACAGTGTGAAACTTTTCATACCAGTACCAGGATTTTACTTAATTTCTGCAGTGACTGTCATTATCTGCCTGAGCCCACGTGTGTGTGATGTCAATGCACAGAATTTTTTTGCACAAAAATGCCATTTATAAATGCTTGAAAGCATGTGCCTCCACTGTGAGTAGTAGATATTTCATTAGTAAGGACCTCCAGTCACCATTCAAGTCCAGTCAATAACATACTTTAAATTCAGTGGTCCAGAACTTCTGTTCACCCTGAAAATATGCTTCAAGCACTCACACAGTTAAGGAATTTAAATAAGAAAAAAAAAAAAAAAAAAAGACACTCATGTTCATAATGCAACAATACTTGAGAGAAAGCATGATCTAATCCTAAATCCACTCTTCTTATTACCATTTCTAGAAAGTTTGACTAAGGGCAGTCAAGAAAACGTGACCTTGCTATCAGAACAAACCACACGGGCTGCATGAGAGTCATTACTGACTAATTACTGCAGTACAGCATTTCCATAAAGTTGGTGTTAAATGACACTGATGAGGTGTCTCTGCCATTTGAAATTAATTACACTGTAATCTTTAGGTCAGATTATCTTTCTGTTATTGTTGTATATTACCAATATCTCTAGCCCCATAACGAGCGATGCAGAAGTAACATCAGAGAAATATTTGCTGTGAACTCACACAGAAGAAGACATGGACCTTATCTTCTGCTCACCCTGGCATTCCTCATTACATTTCTGTGGCAAGGAACTCCAGGTTTGTTGTCAATTCAATTTAAAACTCAAGAGCTGCCATTTTTATTTCAGGAATGAAATCCCAGATAAGGACGCAGTTCCAACACCAGTTGATCGAAGAGAAAGGGATGTTAAATTTGAGGAGGCACATAAAACATCTGATAAGGAGGAAACTTTATAGTGGCTGGGCAAACAACACACATAGCTGGAGCACTGGAGGCACCTTTCTGTGTGCCAGGTGCTCCCTGCAGAGAGATGATAAGGGACTGCCTTCCTCCCCAGCCACTCCCTCTTTTCCATTTCCCAGAGCATTAATTGCCAGCCAAAGGAGCCTTTTCTAATTATGACTTTGAGGAGTACAAAATCCAACATGAGCTTAAAGGTAGAGGGGACTTCTTCACTAATATAATCAATAATAATATTATTACAGAGGTGATGCTTCTCTGCAATACAATGTAACCAACAAAGAGCAGCAAAGTATGAGGGAATTGCCTCTTCTGCTCTTGGGAAGACCAGAACTGATGAAGGTCATTTGAAATACATAGTAAAACGTGAGTCTGCACATTTTACTGAATCAGCATTTCTCTGTCACTTAGTTTGTTCAGGCTTTTCATTTAACCTTCATTTTAGGAAATATTACACTACTCAGCATTATGACTATAGTGCCAAGAATAGCTCCCTCACTTGGAGCTCCTTGCTTAAGAAGGGATTTAAGGATTACAGAAAATACATATTTTTAATAGCATTATTGTCCTGCTCAGTGTTGGAGCTTTAAAGCATCAGCAGCTCTGGCACATGTTCTATTCATGTTCCTTGTGAGTGTCTCAATGCCAAAATATACATTCCCAACCCAGCTCAAGCCGATTCCACACAAATTCTCATAGCCTTTGGATGACTGTGTACAGAACATAATCTATTTCTGAGAGACTTAATCCACTGCTAAAACCACATTTACAGCAGAAATACCAGTGATCTGGAACTGCAGGCTTTGTGCAGATAAACTTAAGAAGGCGTTCACCTCCTTAAAAAAGCTCTCAAATCTTCTGCTGAGCAATTTGCATCTGCTGCTGGGTCAGGAATGCTGCTGGTGCAGAAGGGCTGCAGGGAGTCAGGAGGGGGTTTTTGGCAGGAGTTGTGAGCAATTATAAAGCCACCACACTTTTTGTGTGCAGGTGAATGTGTGCCTGAACATTAGGGTCAAAAGATAAAAATCCAGGCTCTGGCTCCTCATACTTTTGATATGTTGATGAACTTAATGCACAGCTTCTCGAGTTCCTTCCTTAGAGGCCATCACAGATTATTCACCATCAATTCCCCTGTCTGCTGCTTTATAAAACCAAATTTCATGTTACCTTGAGCACTCTGCCAGCAAGTTAAACCTGCAAGCTGAGAGTTTCCAAGAGATCAAAAGGTTCTGCTTTCTCTCTTCCAGTGTGGGAGGATTCTGACTGAGAAAGATACACTGCACTCAGACAACAGTAAAGCCACAGTTTGGCAAAAAGGAGACTCTTGTGAGCAGAATAGATTTTTTTCTTCCAAGGGTTTGGTAAGCTCTCCTCAAACACTGACTGAAGTTCAAGTCAGTTAAGTGGTGAGACTAAAAGAGAAGCTCACATTAAAACATGGTTTACACACTTTTTGGAACAGTGCCTTGCACTAAATGTTCATTATGGGAACCTGACAGTGACATGAGTAGCAGAAAAGTAAAAGCTTCAGGGGTTGTATGAGTCCTTGTGTGAGGTTGTGTGTCAGTGGTTTTGTTTGATTTTGGGACCTTTAGTGTTTTTTTCCAAAGAGGTTTTCTATTGTCTTGAACACAAACAGTGTATTTCCCTATGGAAATGGGGAAGATGCCTTCTGGAGGAAATAATCATGCAAAAAGGGATTCTGAAAAAAGCAGAATAACAAAGAAATTTGGTAAAGGTTTCTAATAAAATTCTTAATCCCTCTGCAAATTGAACTGCTCTAAAAGTAGAGCTGTCACATTAAATGGCAGTGTCTTAAATTCTACTTCTACACATATCAACACTGCAATAACTGAGCTAATCGCAGGAACACTGAACGAAACGTTCACTTACTGCTATTTCCATATTACACATGGGCCATGAATTTTCTCAAGACCTTGGCATAAAACAATTTTTTTAAAACCAAGTAATAAAAGGCAGTGATTTTGTTAAATCTGCTTCTGACATTTTTCTACATTCTAAACTTAATTCCAAGACAGGCTGCATAAGGAACAGCTGATTTCTGAAGCTTCAGAGGAGCTTTATATAAAAGCATTAGTCTAAGTTTTCAGCTCCTGCTGCTTTGGCACGTTTTGATTTGAAATAACAGTTTTCTTGAAACAGTTTTCTTGATGTGTGTCAATTTTGTGGCTGTGGATAGAGTTCCCAGTTAAAGAACTGTACTCTCATCTTTCCATCCATGCATATGGCAACCAAAAACCACAAATTTATCTCAGTCTCAAAGGCATTGAATTCTGGTGATTATGTTTTTCCAGATTATAAAGAATTATAAAGAATTTCATTTTATTTGACCTTTCATTAGGATGAGTAGAAATTCAATATATGTACTTATAGACCGGGAGGGTGGTAAATAAATTTTCTCTTGGGAGTCCCTTGCAACACAGTATGTGATTCTATTAAAAAAAAGATAAAAAGATCACAGTGAGAATAATGCATCAATTAAACAGCCTCCACAGGAACATGGTAGAGTCTCCCTCTCTGGAGATTTTCAAGAAGTGACTGGACAAGGGTCAGAATAACTTAATCCAGACTCCCTTTCCCATGAATGGTTGGATCAGATGATCTTTCAAGGCCTCTTCCAATCTACAATGTCCCATGATTTTCTGAAGTAGCCATTAAATCAATTTCTGCTCTCAATTTTCAGTATTACAAATTGTATCTTTGCAGTTCCTCGCATTTTTCCCTACACTTGATCTGCTACACGTAGTTTTTCCAACCTGAAACAAAGCTTCTTTCAGCCAGATGACTTCATGTTCTCACTATCCTTCTCTCCAAAACACTTACACCAAATGTGCAGCACCAAATACGAGTTCAGACAAAACCACCTTCTCAGGCAGATGAAGTGTTGGTGTGTAGGAATGTAAACAGCTGTCCCTTTCCTCTTGACTCCCATGTGAGAATCTGTGAAAGTTTTTACCTGAGAATTTCACCATAAGGGGCAGAAACAATCTAACCCATCTATCTAAGCATTTGCAGAACATGAGTGTGGAAGAATGAGAAATATCTCATATTTTCATTGCAGAAACTGAATATTGTCCTGCAGGTCAGCTGTAACTCATGACAAGTGTCAAGTCATGTCTCACTCCTCGAGCTGAATTTTGGTGATGCAGGAAATCTGTCTCAGGTGTTAGGGACAATCAATCATACCAGTGTTTGTTCCAAGGAATTTGATAATTTCAATATAATTCTGAATTATTTGCAATAAATTTCAATGACAAGCTGTATAAAGCTCAAAGTCAGCGCCCTGGATCTGCTATTTTTCTGTGCTTTTCCATCTTTTGGAAACCAATCATACAAATTTTGAACATGCATTTGACAAAATAATTCTATAAGGAATGCAACTGTAAAACAACTTGAGCAAAAAGGATGAAAATAAAACCTGCTTCAGAAAGGGAAAAACAGCTCCTGATGGTCAGAAATTCAACCATATCTAAAAAAAAATAATTTGCAGGAGACATCAACACTTGAAAATGACAGCTAATCTCCAGGATATCAGCTATGTAATTAGAGAAGTATTAAAATTAAAGGCAAGGAATCATATTTAATAGATGAGATTCTTATTACTTCTTATTTTCATTTTAAAAAATCCCAAACCATGACATTTACATGTCACACAGAGCACAACAGGCATTACACAATCCAGTTCAGTAATCCAAAGTACATGTAAACGTTGCTGCTTCTGATTCTGTGCCAAACAACAGGAAGAATTAAAACATAACATGAATCCAAACACATTTATTTAAGTGACTAAGCCTGGAGTACTGAGAGAGTGTTTGGAGGAGTTTCATCACTTTAATCCTGTAGTAGGAAATATTTGCTTATCTTTTTGATACATACCAGGACAACAGCTATTATCACTGGAATTGCTTTTATGGTTCCCATCAAATATATAAAATTAGACTGTGCTCCCCTATTTTCAAACCTCTATATTATATTTCCCACTCATGATTGGAAGGCCACACATTCAACAAACATTTGTCCCTTTATGAATGGACAATATTTATATGCAAGGAGAAGGAAAGTTATTGAAACATTCCTAACTTTAGGAGACAAACCCTGCATGTGCAGAGCAGAACCCCTGAAGTTTAGGCATGGCTCAAGAGTGGTCTATAATCCTGAGCAAGTTCCTTCAATACCTAATCTTCTGTAAAATGGATATCGTAAATTCACCTTCCAGGAAAAATATTTATGTAATTTAGTTCATGGGAGAACTTTGAAGTCTTAATCAGAAAGACAACATAAAAGAACGTTTGAGAGCTGTATTATATCCACAAATGTGGAGCACTGACAAGGGAAAATCATTAGGACAAGACTAAGCAAATTTAACTGGAAAAACTTTTAGTTACGATTTCTCAAAATTCAAGAGAATGTATCAAGTATCTTAACAATGACTTTAGCATGCCTTTATCATGTTTTCATCATGTTTTTAATCCTGAAATATTCCTTTCTGTATTTATACAAGTTTAGCTTATTAGGCTCAGGCATATCCTGAGTTTTTAGAGGACATGATGTGTTTAGATGTAAAAACATGACCAGAAATGGTAAAACTCCAGGACCAGCTATCACACAGGTTGTATCAGGTTTGCTCCTCCCAAGAGGAAAGCCCAAATCTCTCTCACAGTCAGCAGAGAGAGGGCAAATGGGTTCAGGAGCCTAAAAACACACTGCCATGCACACAATGTTCTTTCTGTGGAAGCTGCCAGTTGCAAAACATCTGCACCACACAAAGCTGGCTTTTTGGAACATGGGTTTAACTCATTTTGCCAGTAATGTAATCAGTGGAACATCAGATGGAACTAAAAGGAAAAACAAACCAGACAGAGAGTTTTGAGAAGGTACCATATGAGTCTTTTTCATCTCTTGGGGAAATCTTACACAGTGTCTAAGAAATTATTGTTTGGAACACACAGGGTATTGAAGCTAAGGACATTATATAAGCCCAGTGCCTAAATATATCATAACCCAATTCTAATTCATACAAGCACTTTTTAGAACCTCTCTGGGCAATAAAACTGGGTTACTGAAAGATTCTAAAGGAAGCCAAGAAACTTTGCACAGTCAAAAACCCCACTGCAGCTAATACAGAAAACATTTATAATTATCTTAATCTGGGATTTATTCACAATGTGTGGGCAGATTTGCTTAACAAGAAGGATTAGTGAAGGGGGGTGATTTACTGACTGGAGGTTTTGCCTTTACTCCTACATGTGGGATTCCCACAGTATCATGTAAAGAGAGGCCAGAGCAAAAGGACAGCAACAAGAGACAAACTGCTGCCTTAGCAACCATTTAAAATACCTCCCTGAAACTTCCAGAAGGTATTCCTCACATAATGGTGTAAAATAGGGAGCTCATTTGCCTAGGAAAGTGAGCTGTTGCTCAAGAGACATTGTAGTGGAATGTATTTCTACATTTTTATTATTTGTTTGCTACTTTATGTCTTCTCTACTCTGAATTCTTCCTATTTAAAAGCAGTCTGTTAGCTAAAATAAGTTTGTGATATGCAGGCTAAAGAGAGCAATAACAGGTGTAATTAAGTCTCCCATACAAGCAGAGTCTACTAATCCAGCTGAAATTAGGAGGAAAAAAAAGAAAAAAGATCAAATGAGCTCTAGGAGAGCAAAACCTTGATGTATGCCTGACAAATAATGAATAAATTCTGGCAATGTCCTAAGAACCTCTACTACACTGCTGACTGTATGGAGATACATAACCATTAAAGTTATAGAACACTAAGTACCAAAGCTACCTCTTACATACTCATTCTTTTAAATGTTTCTTTTGAAAAGAAAAGCAGGTTCAAATGAACTGTGCCCACCCGCAAGGAGAAAAAAAGAGGCAAGAGCAGCAACAGTGCCTCAATTCACATAGATGTGAATAATTGGAGCCCGGTTCAATCTGTGAAGTAAACAGAAGCAGGATGAAGGCTTTTCAATTTACACCTCCAGCCTACAAATTAGTAAGCAGTCTGGTAGGATGAGCTTGCCAGGGATTGCATAATAACCCTACCCCCAGCAACAATGCAGGGAACAAAATGGTAGCTCTATACCAGCAGGGAATTTCCCTTTCTAATTACTGACTAGTATTAAAAGCGTCCTCAAGAGCCAAATGTCAGCTTTTGTGCAACTGGATTGGAAATTTCTTCATTATTCTTGATTTATTCTCGATTTATTCTCATCTCAAAATTAATTTCAATGGTGTTTTAAGAATCAAAAGTAACTATGCCTAAAAAAAATACAAAGTATCTTCTGGCAAATATTGCTTGAGGATTTACTTGGTAAAATAATTATTTTTGTGCCAAAAGTTCAACAGATTACCAGTAATTATGTCTTGTTTAAGTATCTTGCCTATATCAGTATTCATTTTATAGTCACTTGTCTATACCCATTGAAACCAAAAGTACCTAATCCAGAAAATTCTGGCTTTGCAGAACACATTGTGTACATTCACATCCTGTCTCTCATGAAACCATGAGAAAAGTGAAGGTGAATATATGATTTTCAGTTTTTCTCACAGCTAGTGAAAAAGGAGGTAAAGCAGAGCAGAAGGTGGATGGTTTGAGATAAATAGGTAAATAAATAAATAAATAAATAAATACAAGTGTCTTCTGAGGAACACAATTATTCACAAGAAAACTTTCTGTCCCCTTTCAATGATGGTTCATAAGTAGATTTCCACTTTGGGAAACTCCCAATAACAGGCCCTTCCAGAGGCGCAACCACTTGGAACAGGAGTCAAGAATCATCTCAGGAAACGGAACCGTGTAAATAGAGTGGCAAGTGGTACATTATTTCTAGGTAAATCATTGAATTTTTAGAGCCTGATTAGTAAGTCAAGCCCCTGTAAGTCAGTCCTGATGGTGTTTGGAATGGGAACATCCATAGCATGGCTTGAGGAACAACCTGGCTCAGAAGGGTCTGTGGGGAGGCCACATCTGCTCATGGCTGCTCTCTGCTGTTTCCCTGCCAGAGACACAGAAAAACAAGGATTTGAGGAAAGCACCTGGCTCAGCTATTTTAGAAGGCAAGAGCACTCCTTGCATTGAGACAACCTCATCTCCTGCCTGAAGTGAAAGGCAGATCTCCTGGCTTTGTCTGCTGGTTAAGATGTCAGTCCTGCACAGGTAGCAGGGCTGCCAGAACAAAATCCTCATCTTACCAGGTGAGAAAGCATCCCTGAAAGCATTCCTCTTAGGGCAGCAATGACCATAGCCAGGAAATCCCTATAGAGCAAGATTCAGGGGACAGGCTGGGATCAGTTCCAGCAATTAGAGGAAAGGTCACAGTGTCACAGAATGTGCTGACATGGAAGGGATTCACAAGGATCATTGAGTCCAACTCCTGGTCCTGCACAGGACCATCCCCAAGAGTCCCACCATGTGCCCAAGAGTATTGTCCAAATGCTTCCTGAACTCTTTATTCTAAGGGAAGAGCACCTCGTTCAGGTGATAATTAAACAGAAGTTGGTTGAGGTGCACAGCAAAGACTGAAAGAAATCAGGATGTGGGATAAGAGACCAGGAGAAATTCTGATTACTGAATTTGGTCCATATGTCTGAAAAGAACCTTTTGTGTAAGTACTTTCAGCCAGAAATATCCTTACAATTCCAGACTTTACAGAGATGAACAAGGTCACTTCACCTTGAAGTGTTCCAGCATTGTACTAGATGAGACAAGTTCTGTGAAAGTACGAAAGAAAGAGCAACATTGTGTGGCTTTTTTGTGCTGGGACTCCAAATAGCCTCAACCTGGTCAGGCAAAGAAAATTTCTTAAAGCTACACCCCAGCCCTGCTGCACAGTTTTCTAAGAAAACAGACCAAAGAAAAACAAAGCATCCTGATGAGAAACACGTCTGCAAAGTCTCTTGGGTAAAGACTAGCACTGAAGCAAAACATCTGATGAGATCAGGATGAGAGGGCACATTTTTCAGCTGTGTGAGCCCCTGCACATCATTCTGAGGACAGCATTAGGGATTTCCATTCATCACCGCAAGAAGTGAAATGACCAAAGCCATCTCTGAAGGGATGTGAGGATAAAGCCCCAAAAAGAAAACATGTTGAATGCACCAGCACCCAAAGATGTGCTCGTTTCCTGGCCAGGTCTTGTATCCTTCTAAGGCAAGATAAATACACAGTGACCAGATGACAAACAAGCCTGGGGTGTGAGGTCATGAGAAGGAGCTATCACAGCAAAGACAATAATCAATTACAACTCTTCAGGGCAGCACTGAAACAATATCTTTGGCAAACACTGAGAGGTCACCACCCTCATTAGAAAGGGAAGATTTGAGGAGGAGGACTGGCAAGGCAGTCCACAGCTAGCTCTGAGAAGGCTACATATGCAGTCTAGAATGATGGAAGCTAAAAATATTGCAAATAATTTAATAATGCAAAAGCGCCTTCTGAATTCAGGAAGCAGTTTTCAAGACAACAAGTACAGCAAGCAGTACTTTTAGTGTAGCAGCAATTAATTCAGCAGTGAGTTGCAGTGAGAACTGGCCATGAAGCCTAGAGGAAGGATTTTGCCCACAGCAGCCATTCCTGAGTAAGTCAGGTAGGTAAAGTCCTGAATTTAAAAAAACCATTCTGCTTCTAGGTCACCAAAACCTCTCAGCACAGAGGAGGGAAAAAACCCCCACACAAACAAAAAGAGAATAAAAATAAGATCACAATTTAAATTTAATTGGGGACTTTCTACTGGCATCGGTGTGCCTTCAGAAGCCCAGAATACTGAGGACAGGATTTTCTTATAGTCTATATAACCTGGAGAAGCTGTCAAGCTGAGCCTCAGCCTTTATCATCATCTCCATTCACCCTTCTGCCCTCTATCCCCACTGTCCCAATTCACCTGATGGGAAAAGAAAACACATCATGAGAAAAAACTCTCAGGAACAGACGTAATTCCATGTGTCCCTAGCCTGTCATTGTAGGCTGGAAGCTGAGAGTGTTTATTTAGAGAGAAGTGGAGGAATAAACACATTTTCCCAGAATAACCCTTTCCTTTTAAAGCCCTGTGCCATTGTGGGGGTAGCACACATGTCCAGATCCATATTATCATAGTGAGGATTACAGGCAGTGATGGCTCAAACAATCCAGATCAGGAGGGAATACCTGATAAATGCTCTCTAACCTGATGCAAAGTGGAAGTGCAAAGAACAAACACTTGCTCTAAGGTCCCATTGATTGGAACTGACATGCTGAAGGTTTCCTGATGCTGCAGAATGGCAAACTACATCAGAAGTAATTCTTGGAGTATTTCAGAGGGGGACAGGAGCTGAGAGATAAGTGTGCTGACCTCTCTCAGCAGAGAAACAAACCAGAGTAATTGACGGCTGCCTTAGATGAAGCTGCTGAATTATGGGTGACAAAAGGGGAAATCTAGGAAGGAAAATCTAATGGCAACATTATAAATGAAGAAAGAGCTGCTGAATTGATGTCTCAATGAACCTGGAGCCTACACACATCTGGAGTTACAGCCCATGACAGCTGCCATATGGCACCTGTAAAGCATCTGACTGTTGCCAGAGGGGTTAAATGTCTTTACTATAATTTCACATGGCCCAGGTGCCACCATCTGAAGAAAGATTATCTGAGAAGGGAATAACAATGAGTTAGACAAGTTTACCTCGGCTGGAAATAAATGGATATTTGAAGTAAATCCCCTTAAGAGTCACTGAGACAGATATGTCCACTTAAACACTGCCTGGGGAAGAACATACAGGTTTTACTGATTGACAAAACAGAGTTAGAGGGATCCAGACTTTGTCTCAGGGTGAGACAATTGCAAATACAAAACTGGCCTCTAGACTGGAAGCAAGACCTGAACAGAGAATCCAATAATCCCAAACCCTGAGAGGCCCAGAATGGGAGTCTGGACACTGATGTGTCTGATTGGAATCTCCAAGGCAGAAGGGAACAAGTGCTTCCCGTGTAATTTCCTCTCTTGAGGATTGATTTGTTAAGTGTCAGTGCCAAATTCTAGGAAACAATTCTTTATGAGTCTCTTTGGAAGCCTCTCAGAACCAGGAAGTTTTGCAGTTTAATGCTAATCCAAAGAACAGAATCAACTAATAGATATTTTTCTTGAGCAGGAGATTTAATTAGTCAGTTTTGATTCTTTACCATGACGTGGTTTGCCTCTGCTGCACTGGCAGTGTGCAGGGCAGAAGTTACACTTGAGAAAACCCAGCTCTGATAAGCCCTAGATCTGAAGAGCAGCCTGGAATTTCAGCTAACCAATCTCAAAAGGCACGTTTCCTGGTTTTGGTTTTACTGTTTTTAGAGGGTTTCTTTGGTTTGTGTTTTGGCTGGTATTTTTCCAAAACAGAACTTGAATCATCACAAATTAAACATTTGTTTAGGCATAACTCTTTCCAAAAAACATAAGCTCTTACTGAGACACAATCATCATTTGAAGTCATTCTCAATCATCATTTGAAGTCATTCTCAAGAAAAAGCATTTCCTCAGCAGACAAAAGAGAGGAAGAATTAGATTAGATTAAAGAAAGAGGACTAAATATCATGTGGCTAGAAGTTAGATGGTTTTTTCCACAGCCAAGCAGGAAGATAGGGAAAAGGTGAAGAAAAAGAAATGTCAGAAGATAAACTAAAGCCAAATTAACTAAAAAAAAAAGTTGGTTTTTAAAGTGATGGTAGTGATGTAGCAAGCAAACCCTTAGAAAAGGCACTTCAGAAAGCTGAGATGAGCAAATTGAAAACAAAACAATGAGCCCAGCCTAAGAGATTGAATCCTGGTTTTGTTCAGCAGTGAACTAAGTTACATTGCAAGTACAGTTTGTTTCCTCATTGTACCTGTGTTAGTAGTCCAAAGATCCACTGTAACAAAATACATAACAAAACAGTGTTCAGAAATTTCCTCTATTTTCCAGTTTTGGCTGTGAAATCTTTTAGTTTGGATCATTTTATCCAAAGGACACAGCAGCTCTGTACACAATCAGCTGGGGGAGTGCCCAAGGTGCAACAAACCAGAGTTGGGTCATGCAAAACCTTGAAAACATTACAATGTAAAGGGTTGTTTTTTTTTTTGTCTCATTCATAACATGAGCTGAAACCAGAACAAAAATGTAAAGGAAGGAAGAAAAAAAACTGCACAGTTGGAATCCAGTTTGGTTTTTCTTCAGCCTCATCAGTAGCAAACAATAATTATCAAAGCTGCTTCTGTTCTGCAGGTTCCTGGTGCTCATCCTCTCTTACATTACCTTTCACTCTTCTAAAGCAAGGCATAACTACCTCCTGAGACAATTTCTTAACCAAAACCGTGCCTATAAGTGGTTCAGGTTGAAGTTTTTCCAGTGCACCAGAGATATTTCTATTTAATCTCACTCAAAGTGTTCACATTTTCCAGTCAGTGCTAAAACTGGCAGTGGCAGATACTTTTTTGGGGGATTTTTATTCTTAATCTCATTTTTAATCCCTGAATATCA
This sequence comes from Zosterops lateralis, assembly GCF_965231275.1. Taxonomy (NCBI): domain Eukaryota; kingdom Metazoa; phylum Chordata; class Aves; order Passeriformes; family Zosteropidae; genus Zosterops; species Zosterops lateralis. Next base: position 3,329,882 of record NW_028154616.1, on the reverse strand, counting down.
TGATATGGAATTTGGAGTTCTAGAAAAATGTGTGAAAATGCTCATCAAGGTTAAACCATTCCACCCTATTGGTAAGGTGAACTAGAGTTTGGTTTTCCATTATAACATATTGAGGGTTTATGCCTGGAATAATATTTGCAGTGGTTCTTACAGAAAGAAAATTAGGAATACTCTTGCAAATGCAAAAGAACAAGAGATTAAATTTTACAGAGTCAGAATTCATGACTACCTGATCAGTCTACAAATGCTATACCTGGCATATTCTGATTCTTTCCTATTTAAAATACTGCTGTAATTAAAGCTATGGATCATTACCTCCACATGCTTTTAGGCACTAAGATGACAGACTCTGCTTCAGTGATGAGATGCTGGGAGAGGGAATGTAGAGAATGCAAAAATCAGGAAAATACTTGGAAGTTCTGGGTGTTATGAATAAAAATGGGCGGAGAAAATATTAATCTCCATAAACGCCTTTATTGATCAGCTCTTTCAATATTTGCCCGAGGGGTTTTTGGCTGCCCGTGGTCGCCGTGGAGGAGGAGGGCTTTATCAGCTCTGCTGCAGGCAATTCAACAGAGCTGGAGGACTGACCCTCGCTGGGAGCAACCCCAGAGTCCTGACAGTTCTTTGTTTTCTCCTGTGGTCTCATCTCTGGTTTGGTCTTTTTAACTTACGGCTAGTAAGCAAAACCGGAGAAATTAGCTCTTCTGATTCTTTAGGGTCTACACGGCTTAGCATTAGTTCTTATCCATTTTAATTTTACTTGGTTTTTATTTGATAAGGGTTTTTTGGTGTTAAACTTCATCCCGAGATGCTCTTGGAGTCCTTTATTTGCATGCGGGATCAGCCGGGGCAGGCGCTTGGAGGCTCTTTGCGGCCGCGTGGCAGTTCTGTCACAGTCATGGCGTCTCAGGGTCTTACGCTGCTTCACAGCAGCGGCAACATTGCGGGGGTTTGGGCCAGTTTCTTGTGAGGTGGGAGGTGGAACGTGGCGGGCGTGGGTTTCTTTCTTTTGAAACGGGGCGGCGGTCCGGCCGGCTCGGGGACGCGCCATCTGGCTGCGGCGGATGACCGCGGGTGAGCCGCTCCGCGGGCTGGGGCGGCCGGGGCTCTTTTCGGCTCCGGCACGGGGAACGGCTGGGGGCTGGTGAGAGGCTTCTCCACGGCGAACCGGGGGGGGGGCGGCCGGGGTTTCTCCGCGCCGAACCGGCAGCGGCTGACCGCGGGCGGGCCGCTCCGCGGGCTGGAACTCTTTGTGCTGAGCCTGGGGGAGAAGCAGCTGGCTCCTCTCTTTTCCGCTCCGGCAGCGGCGGCCGCGGGGGTCGGGATTTCCCTGTGCCAGACGGCCGACTGCAGCGGGCGGCTCCGCTGCGGCTCCTTCGCCCCGTCTCCGACCTGGGGTGGGGGGGCGCGGTGCCCGGCGTCTTTGAAGGGAACGGGTTCTTTTTGTTTTTAAGGTGGTCTGGGAGGAAAGGTGCCACGGAGGTGGCTTTTCACTGTTACATTACAGGATAAACATTTTAAATTTCATTTTTATCACTGGGCACTTGGTAAAGAAAATTACATCAATACAAACACCTCAGAATAAACAATTTACAAAGTAGCCTGATGAGTTTATACTGGATACAAGCTTAAAAAAAACCAAACATACAACTTTAAAAGAACATCAAGATGACCCAAGTCTACATGAATTTCTAATATTAAAAGCTTAGAAAATAATTGCACTCATTACTCTTTTAAAAACCATAAAAAAATCTTTGCTTATAAATACAAGAATAAATCATTTGAAATGGCTAAAAGCCTTTTAAGACTGCTTCTTTCAAAATTGCACTGTATCAAGAAGATGTAAGATTCCTATAAAACACTGGAACACACCATTAGAGGAGCTGCTTTTCTGAGAGGCTGTAAAAATACCTTTTAATCTAAATGCCTTGCTGAGCACATCAGTCAACTAAGCAGCATCAAAAGAATGGGGTGACCAAAAACCAAAGGACACGTTTGGGCTATTGTTTCAGGGTACTGAAGATAAAGGATCACTTACTTACCTTACCTAAGTGACTACTCCAAATTTCCTTAAACGTTTTTCTTCTTCAGTGCAGCCTCAAGCTTTTATAAATGCCACACCTGTCCTGGGTTGTAGTGTAGGATGTACACAAAGTATTTATTCTATCACCATCTTCATGAACTGTTAAACCAAGTGGGGCAGTGTTCTTCCCAGGCCCCCTCCCTTTGGGCTCTTCTGCTAATGGCCCATCAATGCCTTGCCCATGACTCACAGGTAACTCCCTCCAGGAGTTATCTCTGTTTAATGGGCCATCAAGGACACACTGCAGGACTGTCTCTGTTTAATGGGCCATCAAGGACCCACTTCACAACTCATCATCCCATTGTGAGATGCTCCACCAGGAGGAGGAGCCAAGCATTCTCACCTGGATATAAGCTGGGATTTGGGACAGTACAAGCAGCCCTTACCTACTGGATTCCCAGAGGACCAGAGCTACCAGACCTTTCTACAGGAAATACAAAACACAAATACAAAACAAAAACGGGATCCTTTCTACAGGATCACTGCTTCAGGAAGAGCACCTCACCTGGACTGCTTCCACCATCCTGCTCAGGTTGTATTCTGACTCTGTCAGTGATCTTTTGTGTTATTGCATTTATTTTATTTTACCTTTTTACTTATTAAATTGTATTTCTGACTTGGAGCCTCTCACTGGTTTTGTTTTCAAACCACGACAACATCTTTAATGAAACCTCCATCCTTGCTGCTGCTGCTGTGCTTGTTCACTTTTTTACATTTCTTTTGCACAGGTGGGTTGTTAAATTCAGCCAAAACTAAGAATTTTTCACTACAGAGCAAAAAAATAGGCAAAAGGACACCTCCAGGAGAACCATTACCATGAAGGCATTCAACAGTTAACTATCACAAAAAGGCAGGTATAAGATATAAATCTAACAAGTGATTATGCCAAAGCAGTATGAGGAAGTGCTCAATTTTGAATCTCTGTGACTCAGTTTATCACCGTGCATGAGAGAAACAGATCATGTTTGCAAACCACTTTTTTTATATTGAGTGTTTAATTATCAGGTGTGTTCACAAATAGCACCATCTTTCGGAGGAATGAAAAGCATCTTGAAGGACAGGACTGCAGTTAATAACTTCCTTGATAAATTGGATGAAGCTCTACATTAAAAAAAAAGAATAAAAAAACACAGACTGACGAGATTCTTCCTGAACACCAAGGTACTCCAGAGGTGTGTCACTCTAGGGATCACTGTGTCCAAATTCTATGATTTTGTACTGAGAGTCCAGATTGACTCCTGTGTACAATTCTGAGGAATTAAGACTGGAATCTCAACTTGACTGCAGCAAAAGCAAAGCTGGAAGAAGATGGAAGAGCACTGTATTTCCTACAATGGAAATATGAAAATTTTAATAAGGAACAGGTAGAGTGTGTGTGGAATTGGAGGGAGAAAAAAGGAAACTTCAGACTACCTTCCTCACAGGGTATCAAGAAAATTCTTAATTTAAGTAGGCAATTTTATAAGAGAGCAATTTAACCACTATTAGTGAAGACTCAGTTTGAAGGTTAGTAAAAGATCTACAAAGTTCTTCTTAATTTTTCTATTAAATATAATATATTGAAGTGTTTAAGCTTGGAGAGATGAATTTGTTCTTCTTGTTGAACACTTCAGAGCAGATTGACAAAACAGCTACCAAAACTTTTCTTGGAATATGTATCCTTCCTCAGAGAACAAGGAAGACAGATGAGATGAGGTTCAGTGCTACATTTCTAATATTCTACATTATTTATCAGAACTGAATCTATTACATTGCATACATATGTTGATTTGTATGGCCTATACAGACACTCTTCTGTAGTCAGTCAGCAGTGATTGCTGCCCACGGGTTTAATTTGCCTTCCAAACGATTTGCAGACTGTTGCTAAACCTCACAAAAGAGAAGGATCAGCACTCTGCATGACAAGAGCGGGGAATGGTTTGTGTAAAGAGGCCAGTGGGACACATACCCAAAGCTTTCAGAGAGCCTCACTGAGCTGTACAATTACCACTGGCATAAGGAAGAGCCCTATCCCCGTATCCCCAAATTTCTATGGCTGAATCTGGCACCTTGGATTGCCTAGCCGTAATTAATTTAGCTGTTTAACATGTGGTTTTGGGAGACAAAGTGATTTATTTTAAGGCTGGATTGTGTCCTGTGTGTACTACAAGGACAACAAAACAAGGAAGTTTGGCTGCATTAAGTAAACAAATGGTAAAATCAGATTTTAAAGTCCCAGTTGTCTCAGAAGAGAACAGATTCAGAATGATGGAGTCCACACCACACTTATGTAAATGTCTCAAGCACAGGGGTAACCAGAAAGTGTACAAAAAAAAATACCTGTCTAGCCAAGAATTTTTACAGCAGAGCTATTTATAGGCTCATGGCCCTGCAGCTCCATGATTAATGGAGAGTGGCTGTACCTGGTGAGCTGCAGGGTCTCACAGGAGCAAACGAGCCATGAGGAGGTCACAACAGCTGCTTAGTGCAGGTCCAGATGGGCTGTAGCACTCCCCCTGCTCCAGCTGGGCTGTGACCCCTGAAAACTGTCCTTTCCCCTCCTAAGTGTACCACATCCATGTCAAAAACTCGATTTTAGCCCTTCCTCACCACCTGGCTGCTCCAGCACCTGCTCCTTTACAGCGCTTGGAGGAGCTGCCTGACACAGGTCTGGCCCTGAGCACAGAGTGCAGCCAGGTTTTCTCCATGAAACCTCTCATAGCTCACACTTCACAGCTTGGAAGTGGCTCTCAGAGGCTTGCAAATCAAGTGTTTTACAGTCTCTAAGTCACTGAGGGCAAGTCTCCTTTGGTCAGCTCCCATTTCCTTCTCTCCTGGTTACACTAGGAAGCTTTCTAATGTGAATGAAGAACTTGCTTCATGCAGTGCTTTGTTTGACAGCTATCTGAGCAGTGGAGTTGTCTCCTCATGGAGGCAGAGGTGCATTTAGCAATACCAGAAGCAGCATTTAGTCTCCTGGCACTATGAAAGAATTTCCTCTGGGCTCTGTTGCACTGTGTGGCTCATTGAAGGACATGTGTCCCATTTGAACACAGGGAGAACAGAACTGTGAGTGGTGCTCTGCATACACAGCTTTTCCTTACTCTTCACAGCTGTTCAGCCACTCTTGGCATCTCTAGTTTCTAATAAAAAACACAGTGCAAACACTTGAAGCAAACATTTTTTTTTTTTTTTCTTCTGGTTGCTTCCACCCAGCCATGGTACAAGGGACATCTGTATTTACCACTGCAAGAACTCTTTGAATACTTAAATGAGAATCTTTTATCTGTATCCACAGAGGCAGAACAGGCAGACACATCTGAATAAACTTCAGGGAATTGTGCTAATGTGGGATGAGCAGGGTGAGTGCTGTTTAAACCACAGATATACAAGTTTAGTTATGGAAAGCCTTTGAAACTCCCACCTGCCAATAAGAATGCTGAGTTCAAACTGCAACCCATAATTTACCCATCTCCCCTCCACTGAGATCCAATGAGCTTCTTTTTCCTTTTTTTTCCCCACTTACATAGAATTTCCATTTGCTTCCCACTCTGCTAACACTCTGTACTTCAGCAAAGCTTAGTGAGTTTCTCACTTTGAATTAGACATAAAGACAAAACTCAGGCCAAATTTTTCCCATTAGCCACAGCCACAGAGATTAATAACTGAAATTAAGAAACTGATGATGACAAGCATCTTTTAAAATAGATGAAGCATCACCATTTCTACTTCTTAGCAGTAGCTGATCATCCAATACTAGCTAATTCTTTAAAAAGCCAACCTCATTAAAAACTCCATGTTAAAAAGATTTCTCCCAATAGGAATTTGTTTCGTTTTAAGGAAGATGGAGTTATTCCAACCTCAAAGAAGTTCTCACTTATTCTAGATCCTCTTACAAAATGTATGAAAACCAGACAGAGGCCTCTAAGCAAACTCAGTAGGAAAACTGGGAAATTACTTACTGAGTTTGCACATCATATTTGCTATATACAAAAATATAGAAGGAATATAGGAAGAGATGTTAATTTCTGTCTCCTTGCAGATCACCAAAACTGGAACTTGAAATTATTTCCCTTGAAAACCTTGAAACCTGAGGCAAGTGAAATCTTCCACCTAGAAATAGTTGCTAAAATTACTATCAATATTATTACACATTCTGTAAATTATAATCAATACAACTCAACAAGATTTCTAAGCCTGGAAAGTCAAACAGCAAACAATACCTCATGTGAGAATCAAACCTATATACATAATTTCTACCTTCTTTCATAAATATGATATATATTTTCAGTTTCCAGAATTCCCTGCATGGAGTAGCTGAAAATACCAGTTTATCAATCATCCTTCTGATTCTAATCCTTTTAATAGCAAACATTTCATCCCACCGAATGTGTTCATTAAGTAAAGTACTACTGAGCATAAATAAAACAGCAGAATCTAATTTATGAATGATAAAACAATCATTACAGCCGTGGTAAACACTTCTCAGAGTCACACTCTACATCTCGTTGGCCAAAAATATCAAAGCAAACAAACACGAAAACCAAAATATGAATAGAACACACTTTTGATATTCACTTGGATAAAATGTTCAGGTGTCCTAGGTTCTAGTTCAAACAAGAGATGCATGTTTTTAACTGCAGGAATGTGGGAAAGCTGAAGTCCAGCTGCACGAAGAGCCTTGACTCCTTGAACACACATGGAATACAAAACACACCACCTTGTCCTCATGTCAACATCCACAAACATTTGTGCTTACTTAAACACAGTCTGCATTCTCCTGTGCACATGAAATCTCCCTTTGGGCCAGGCAAGCAGTAAAAAAAAAGACTCCAAAGAGTGTAGGTCAGGGAAAGTTGTCTCACCTGGAAAGATCCTGCATGGTCCTCCTCTTTGTCACCTTCCTTCCCTTCCTTGAGGGCAATCAGTGTGAACCCTCTGAAGTAGGCAGGAGTGGCAGCAGAAAGAGTCACTGGCACGGGATGAACAGAGAAATAATAAAAACACAACATTAATTGTGGAAATCAGCCACTTGCTCATCATTTCACAGCTTGAAAGGTGTGTTCTAAGCTGGCATTAACCAGAGTGAGAGCACTGACAACAGGGAGCCAAGCCAGCCAGAATACAAAATGTTCAGTCCAAGTTTCCACATAAACTGAGAAACACTGGCATGAAATACCTCAGCTTTTTTCTTTTTTTCCCCCACTTTTTTTTAGACCAGATTTGTAATCTGCTGAGATCTACAGGAGGGTTGCTTCAGTGGTGGTTTGGGGCTGGGGACACATGTGCAAGAGGTTTTTCTACTTTGGGTTTTTTTTTCCTTGCATTCATTTTTTGTTTGTTTTGGCTGGTGAAGAGGTGTTGAATGTAAAGGAGCATCCCTAAATATTTGACTTAGCTTTTTGTCCAGTTCTGAGCACAGACAAAGTACTTCAGTGCACAGAAAGTCTCTCTGTAATGCCAGATGACCACATTGCCTGCTCCAGCTCAGCTGCACTCAACACAGCACTCCAGCTTCTGGAAATGGGGAAATCTCCAAATATCCTTCCTCTGCCTCGTCCTCAGGGTAAAACAGGACACAGCATTAAACTCCTGCCTGAAGCTGGCCCCTAAAGGTTGTGCTGCCAGCTCTGATTGCCAAAGCAATCCCACACATCTGTCCTGACCAGGAGGGCAGCACTGGATCCAGCAGCACACCACGGGCAATGCAATGCTGACTAATCTGATTTTACCACACTCAGCAGCAGGATTAAATCCCTGATTTGATGCCAGTGCAAGATAGCTTTGTGTAGTCTGTCTGTTCACCATCAGCAGCACCAAAGCACCACCCAGCAACACCTGAGCTCACAGAATTGCGGGATATTATGGGTTGGAAGGGACCCACAAAGATCGTCAAGTCCAGCTCTTAAGTGAATGGCCCCTACAGGGCTTGAACTCACATTTTTAGCACCAGGCTCTAACCAGCTGAGATAATCTCAGGGTCATCAGCTGAGGCTCTTTTGAACACTAGCATTAAAAAGTTGGGCAGAACTTTTGAAATTACCAAACTCTCTTCAACAACTTACAGCAATCCTTTCCTGAAATAGGGGTAAATTTTAGGGAAAAAAAATATTTGAGAATTAAACTAAAAGAGACATAAAATTGAACTCTTAATGTTTTAAGTAGCTTTTACTTTAAGCATAATGCAGAGTCTCTTGTGCTACATTATTGTCACACTCTTCAACCCTGACAGGCACAATAAAAACTGAAGACCACCCACAGTTTTCAGAGCAAACTGCAACTACCAAGGCTGCTCCATACAAGAGTGAGGCTGCCAGGGGTTCAATCACATTGCTAAAAATTACAGATTGCCCTTAAAAGACAGGGATTTCAAAATATGCCCCAGAGTTCATTTGGAACATACGGACAGCTCTTTAATCTAGAAATTCAGTAATGGAAAAATATAAAATAAACTTTTTGAAAATTTCTAGCATTATGCAGCTGTATTTGGGTCTAAAACTCATGATGTTTGTACAAATACCTAAATTTTCTGACTATATGTTAAAAAAAAATACAGAAAGGATTGGAGAGATTTATTTCAATTTTAAAACTTTTGTGTGACTCATAAACCTGCAAACACCTGGCGTACTGACTGGCACAATAGTAAGTCCCCCAGCTCTCAAGATTTTCAACACACTTTTCATTCCATGGAACCATCTGACAAGGTTAAATGTCGTGATTTTGGGGGAGAAAGAAAATTTCACATATTATATTCCAAAATGGGATAGCAGCATAATTCCATTAAAATTCCTGCTTGCTTTACATAGTATTGTTCTAATCCATTAATTCATTTTCTGCCCATTAATTAGCATGATTAGTTCAATTTTGCAAACTTCTGCAGCTCTGGCTAAGTGAAAACCCACAGGCAGACTCCCAATTGCAGTAACTGAGAACAGCACACTGCTGAACTCAACAGAGATGAACACATTACTTCTGCCTCAACAGTGATTCTTAGAAATTAACTGCCATAAAAGCCCTTTACATGCAACAAATTTTTCCATATCATACGCAATTAAAGACTCTGAATCACTGTGAGTAAAAGTTTGCACCAGAAATACTTAACTATGTGTGCAAGCAAAGAGGGAATCCAGCTGTGAATTGACTCAACAGTTTTCATTTCCCCTCACAAAGTTACAGATCAAACCAAACAGGTTTCAAAAGCCTAGATATAAAACAGAGAAGAACTGAAAAACTAGAAACATCAGGGAAAAAAAAAAAAAAAGGCAAAAGGAAGGCAATTCCAGAGCCTGACTCATAGTTTTTGCATGCCTGGGGTTAGCAATACCCCTGCTGAGGTTGCAGTCATTTTAACCCCGAATAAATAGGCGCTCCCTCCACTCAGCAGCCTCATCCAGGCAGCTGTGCTCGCAGCTGGGCTCGGGAACACATCCAGCCCAAAAGTCAAACAAACCAAGCCCAGCCGGAAGGTTCAGCTGGGTCCATCCCTGCCAGGGGACATGGGGACATGGGGAGGGACCAGGAGGGCAGGGACACTCCTGAGCACAGCAGGGGCTGTCCCAAGGGATGTACACATTTAGGGATGTGTGCTTTGGTAGCCCAGAGCTAGGCCAGGACACCGGGTGACACCTGAGCTGGGAAGGTTTTTGTCAGTGCTGGAACTATCCGTGTATTCAGCACCAGGGTTTATCCCAAGAGCTCCCAAATCCGGAGCTTACCCTGGGGTGGTTCTGGAGTCTGTGTCTCTGGACCAGGGGCTCCAGCAGGGCAGAGGCTGGCCCAGCACTGGCAGCACTGGGAAGCTGTCAGACCACATCTGTTCTTTACAAGGGGCCGGCTCTTCATTGCATAAAGAGCTGCGAGTTCTGGGGCTAAACTCTGCCATTTCCAACAACAGCTGTGTCCTGCTCACACCGCCTGCACGCTCAGTAACTTCCACTGAATGATATGAACTCCCTGCAAAGATCAGGCAAATCTCAGCGCAAGGCTCAGAGGCAAGGATTTCACTTTAAATGGAAGATTACCTATCAGCAGTTACTTTTGTCTGTTCCCATCCCTCCGACAAACCTCTAATTACTTTACAAGTTGCACTTTGGCGCACGCCTTCAACGCCTTCCTCTTTCCCCAGTGTCCCAGGCTGAAGGTGGGGTGATCAAAGCAGTTGCTCCTTTGGTTTCAGGCAGGAAATCTGACTTTTCTCATCCTACGCAACCGCACATCCTGTGCTGTACATTGCACAAGCACCAACCAGCTCCAAATTTCACCCATTCCAAATTTCATCCATATTTTGTGAAACCTGGGAATGGCTAACGTGGTTAGTTAGAGAATCAGTGCTTGTTTGCAAAGTGTTTGCACGTTGAGGGGGGAGAAAGAAATGGAAAGAAAAAGACTCAACCTTCCCTAGAAGAGAAATCCCCAAAGCAATGTCATGAACTTAACTTAAACGAGCCTTTAACGAGCCTTTCCTCAAAAACCGAGAAAGTGAACCGACCAACAATTGGAAATTCCATTAAAACAGAAACAGCATCCTCACAGAAGGATGTATATGTAAGGATTATAACTAGTCTAGTACTCTTTTTCTTCTTCAGAATCATAACTTCATGATATCTTAGCAGAAATTACCTCCACTACATGTTGGCATGTGAAATGGGCACACTACTGCCTTTTTGAAGAAGCAAGTTTATTTACATTTTAATAGCATGAAACCTTTTTTTTTTTTTTTTTTCCCATGGAAATCTCATGCAATCATTAATCTAACTCTACAATCAATAAAGCCAGGACTGAGTATTTTCAAGGATCATTATCCTGTATCACCATCCAAACTCAAGGCTTATGAGGCATTTAGAAGAATTAAAGACTGTAGTCAAAATAGATAGTGCTGAGATAATGTAGCTAGGACTTCCCTTTTGCTAACAGAAGCCAGACTGAAGGAACTGATAATTGTTGGAAGGAACTGATAAATCATGAGAACTGTCAAACTAGGCTTTTGCATCCTGAATAATCAATAGACCCCATGAATACAATACAATCATAAATCAAACAGTCCTGGGAAAAACAGGATTTAGCTGTCACGAATACTAAAGGTTAAAAAGTCAGAGCTGAGGAAGACAATCTTATTTCATCATTTTGGGACCCCACCCTATAAAAAAGACCACTGACCCATTTCAAAGAACAAACTACGCATGCCTGATGGCTTTTTGGGCTAATTACCATACAAAGCCGGGAATGGGAGGTACCAGAGTTATGAATATGCATTTGTAGTTGGTGTATTCAATACTCCTGTAGATAAAAGACCCTGTGATGATCTGTAAATTGCATGTGTGTTTTTGGGAGCTATCCCGCACGCTGCCCGGCGTCGTAATAAACATACACTTTCTAACTTTAAACTGTTAGAGAGTCTTTGTCCGTCATAGTTGGATATTGGTATTAGATCAATATCCATAGTTTTTTTAATAAATCACTTATTTGTGCCTCTGAATGCAGTGAGAATTCCGACCTTCAGTGGGAGCGAGAGCAGCTCCATCAAGGTTGAGAGTCCCCAGCAGGGAGGAGAGGACCTTGACCCCAGGATGGCGTGTCCACAAAGCTGGTCCTACAGGAAGACCTGCTCTTACAGGATGACATTTTTAATTGTCTGACAGGAGAACATGCCGGTGTCGGCAGCCAGAGGAGGTGAACAACCACTCAGAGAAGTCTCTCAGTGCCCAGGGCTGCTGTTTTCTACCCCAGCTCCAGGGAAAACCGAGGTTTCACAACTCCTTACACACAGATCCGCCCAGGGTTTCCCCTCAAGGCAGATAGATTGCGGTTGACGTAAAGGTGAATAACTGCAGGGGAGCCCTAAAAACTCCCCCAGAGGCAAACAGCAGCTGTGAGCTGTGGTCTCCTGATTGCACACTGCAAGAGTGCTGAGATACTTCCTCCAGCTTTAAAGTCTGATGTGTCACATCAACTGATGGCCTGAAGATAAATGGATGTCCCTACACTGACACTTTCTGGAGTAACATTTGTGTGTACAGATAATTCCTGTGTTATCCACCTTGAAAATACCAGTTTATTCCAAGAGCCCACTAGGGAATGTGCCAAGGATCCAGATTGCACCAATGCAAGCAGGGGCCATGGAAACAGGAATATCTGGAGTTTGTGCAAGTTTTCTGCCATGTTGCACATAGAGAAATTTGCAGATAAATACAAACAAACAAACAAAACCCCACAAAACCTATCATAATATCTCATTTATTTAATCATTAGCTGGATTTTCCATCCTTTGTATAAAGCAGTAATAAAGTTCTGTTTGGAAACTGGAAATGCCTTTGAAAACAAGCTCTCAAAACTTTCTGCATATTGTCAGTTTTAACTACTTCTATGTTACACCAACATTTATTTGTGTTCTTCCAACCATCCAGGAATGTGTCCTTAAAGAACAATCTACACACCCCCAATGTGCCACCTGAATACTTCAGTCCTAAGTGTCAGAAACACAGGCAAATACTCTGTTCTACAATTTAGCTTTTTACTGTTAGCAATAATTTTCTCACTTCCAAGCAGCTATAATAGCCTAATGTGATTTTATTAATTGAGTTCCTAATGCCAAGACCTAATATCTCCAGGAAATTAGTTCTGCTAATTCGTCTGGGAGTTTCGTTCTTCTGACATTTATAGGCAATAGAAACTTCTTTGGTAGATAACTGAAGATGCCCAGTAACGTTCCCACAGAAGTGAATTCCAAAACTTTTGAAGAACGTTTGCATTTGTCACTATCAAAAAAACTTGGCACATCTTTGTCCTGCTTAGTAGATGTATCAAGCTGACACACTCCACATGGAATCTTTCAGACTCAAGGTACTCATCCCAATACCTGGAACAGTTACCCAGCTTGTAGGTAATGTGCATTTCCTCCCACCATGTTAAGATAAAATAATTTTTTTGGAAAAAAAATCAAATCAGTAGCATGCAAAATTACAGACTGGTGCTCAAAATAGATGAACCACTGCTGCAGATGTATTTCTCAGCCTTTGAAGAAACACAATGATTATGCTACATGCATACTTTTTTCTCCCTATCCTTCTCCTAAGATTCCCATGTTCATGCAATGGGAAAACATTGCTCTCTGCCCTGGATCTAAGAAACACATCGAAAAATCTCCCAATTTTTTTTCCCCTAAAAGTATGTTAGTTATGGTATCTAAAAATGTCCAAATTCTTTTAAAAGTCCTTTTATGATACAAGGTTAATAGTACATTCCAAGAAGGTTTACTTCTGAAGGCATTATATGGTGAGGCAGGAAAAGTGACCAAAAGCTTGTTAATTAGTAAAATACACCCAAATGTGCTTTGGAAGTTCATCCCAAGGGGTTGTATGTGACATGCTCAGGAAAGAACGAATGCCCCCATCTCTTATTTACAGTGGTCGTTAGCACTGTCTCTGCCTCTTCCCTGTTTGAACCATCTGTTCATTTCAAAAATGTTCAAAAAAAAAAAAAAAGGATAAACGTAAGTGGAAAATGTGGGAAGTTGGCAGTGTGCTGCATCATGTTTGCCCATATGCTAACTCATTATATTAATATTGATATTTCAGGGCAAGAACCATTAGCTCCGAGTTTCCTCTCCTCCTTCCTGCTGGATGTTAAAGCTTCTCCCATGTACCGGGTTATATTTAAAGGGACAGGAAGAAATCCCACAGAAGTGGGAAAACGGGGGAAGAGCTGCAACTTGTGATCCTGTGCAAGCTCTGAGCCGGCAGGGAGGGTTCGTAAGAGAGAGGAAATTCCTCTTAATGAGGAATGCTTGGGAGTAAAGTGATACACTGAAACCCAACTCCTCTCACTTGTCATGGAAGCATCCCCAATAAAGTAACGCGTGGGGGGGATATTACCCTGCCTTAACCCACACAGTTACACACACACACACGCCAAGAGGGATCCAGGGATGACAGGCAAGGACACGCTACAGCTCCAGAGCCACTTATCCTCACCATTATCGTTAGTACGGGATGCAGGGGGACGTCCAACTTACCCCGGTAACTGTTCCCAGGCTTGTAAAATTCTGGATCGCCCTCCACCCTGAGGCTGAATTCATTGTACCCTTCCCTCCTGGTGCCTTGGGCTCGCAGGATCCGACTGCAATATCCCTCAGATTTGGCGGCTTTCTCCAAGGTTTCGTCGGGAAAACCCTTGGCCACCAAGGGGAAAGTCAGCGCCAGGAGCCGCAGGGCCAGCGGCTGCAGATGCGCTCCCATCCTCGGCGCTCCGCACAACTTTTTGGGGCCGGGGCGGCGGCAGGAGCGGCGCGGGGGGCACGGGGGGCACGGGGGACCGGGCAGGGCACGGCAGGACGGGAGAAGCGCTCCCGGACAGCCCCAGCCCCAGCGTGAGGCTGCCGGGTCGGATCGCAGGGACCGGCTGGGCTGCTGCCGGCGAGAGGGAGGGGAAAAGCAGGGAGGGGGCAGAGAGGGAGGGGACGGCGGGGAAGGGGAGGGGAGGAGGGGAGGGGAAATCTGATCTCGCCCAGATCCCGAAACCCAAGTGCTGTTTTGTTTCAGAGCGGGCGATTAGCGGGCTCGGTTGGTGTTTATTTAGGTGAGCTGAATCCGCAGGGTTTAGTGAGGGAGCGGAGCAGGGGGACGCTGCTGGTCTCCCAGACACCCAGCCCTGAGCCCACAGCCCTGACATTAACCACTCGCATTCCTGCCAAAGTCTATAGTTACTGTAGGGATAACAAGGCTCAAAGAATCCCCCCCCCCCCCCCGCCCCCACCACCACCGCCACCCTCCCGTCTTTCCCCGAAGCGGCGGACACGATAAACATCACCAAGTAACCAGCGCTCGCCGCACGGGCGCGGAGCATTGGCTGCGGCTCCCCGGGTACCACGGAGGAGAACGGAGGGATGCGGGGAGGTGGCTGTGCAGAAACACGGCATACACAGCAGTCTCCAGCGTGCACATCAGAGAGGAGGGCTGTGCTAGCGTGGGAGGTGTGCTCCGACCCTCGGGAAAATCCCAGCAGATGCGAGCAGGAGGAAGGAGCAGGGCTCGTTGTTGCGCCTTCGCACCAGGCACGCACTGAGGCGCAGCGACGCCGAATGACTTACCTAAACACACAAAAGAAGATTACAACGGTGGAAAGAAAGAAAATTAACTTATTAACTTAGACCCCCTGGCATCCCTAACTTCAGGAGTTTGATCCTAAAATGCTCTTCTCTCTCCTTCCTTCCACTGTTTTGTAAGTGCAGGAGAAAGCAGGAAAGGTCTTCAAGCAGGACCTGAAGGCTTTCAGTTTGACAGATGCACAAGAGGGCACAAATCCCTCTCCAACCCTTTTCTCCAGGATAGGACTGTAGCAGATGGATGAATCCAACTGCATTAATGCACAACTTCCAAAAACAATGAGAAACAGCAAGCAGTTTGAAGTCCTCCTGGACCCCACTAAGGCATTTGTTAGCCTCAGATTAGCAAATTTTTGGGTTCCAGATTTACCTTTGGAAGTTGATTACCAACAACCTCAGGTTGCATATCAAGCAAAGGCATTTATTTAAGGTGTCTGTGAGGACACAGGACCTTTATTTTCCCAAAGATTACTTGCCAAGAGCTTTGCTACTGTAAGCTTGTTTATATTTCAGTCTCTGTTACACACTTATAAAGAACATAAACTGTCACAGCTTCAAACTCTTCAGTCACTAAATGATATGTTAACAAATATGGGGTTGGTTGGGTGAGATTTTAGCTTTTGCTGCAAACACAGAGCTACTGCCAATGTCCCTCCATGTCTGTGAAGAGTAAAAGGTAAAAAGGTAAAACCCTGTCTGTGAGGACATGCCTGCTTAGACCCCTGCTGCAGTGGCTCGGGCTGACTGCAGACTTCCACTGCTGAGAAAAGAGTTTGATTAGAGAAGGATAAGAGGTCTTTGCAGCACAAGATGCTTTTTCTGATCCTCTTGTCCTGCTGGAGGAAGGAGAATGAGCAATCCTGACTTTCCAGTGTATTACACCAGGTCCTCTGCTTCTATCAGTCTGCTCCCTTCACTCTCTGCCTCCCACCCAACCTGCCAGTAGGAGGGTAAATCGATCCATCCTCCTTAAGGCAACATTATCCAGCCTGCTTTTACTACTGACGCCTTAAGTTGGCACAGTTATGCAGAATATTTAGTTTTGTGCTTCCAAAGACCCATGTTCATGTGGGTAATTAAGTGAGTACAGTTCAGCAATGTCATAAACTCTTGGCTCTCATTTGACCATGATCTTCACCTCATTCATTTATGAGAACAAGTTTTGCTTTATGTGGGTTCCTCAAAAATGCCTGTGAATTTGATTAATTCTCCCTATTTGACTTCTCATTTCTTTTGCTAAGATTGATTGAAAAGCAATTACCTGACTAAAGCATTCCTGACAGGAACTGCACAGGCTTCTGCACAATCCACCTTTGTTTTGAGCCACTGTTGTGTTCTAACTCAACACTCCTCAAAGTGTTTTTAGTCCTTTTCAGATCTTTTTGGGGTTTATATGGTAACTAATTCACCAGCATCTATTTACTCTTAGCTTCCAGTCGATTTTATATCTCTTACTTTTTAATTCCTGAAATGGCCTGGTCTGTTACTTCTGGTACTTTTTCATTCAAAAGCAATTTAAAGTTTCCTAGAAAGGCATAACACAGTGTCCTGCTAAAAGTGGATGCTTCAACTTAACAACTGATACAGACAAATTAACCTGCACTGCCTACAGCCATGAAATGAGTAATTTGCTGCAGAGATGGTTTAGAGTATGGGCAATGTCATTAAGCATGGGCATCCTCGGGAAGTTTTCTATTTGTTCTACTAATTAGTATGTGTTTGCCTAAAGCATCCAGCATGATGGATCAGTCAGAGATGCACACGAACTGATAAGCCCAACCATCCATGGAAAATTTAACAGAGGAAGCCTCACATCCTGGAGACTGCTTTTCTTTTGTGCACTTTCCAGGATGAATAAAGTTGCTGTCCATGACCATTAGGCATAACAATCATTACTGGGATAATGTTGCATCTGATGGAGCTGTAATGGTTGCAGGAAACTCTCTCCCCTCCCCCTGGCCTCCACAAAGTGGGCTTTCCTAACAAACAAAAATCACTCCACAATATCAGCAGTATTCCCTGCTTTCTGCTTCCCCAGTAAAGGAGCCTATTTTTTCAAGTGGCATTTTAGAAGACTGTACCAACTACTGCAGAAAACCTCTGCACTCACTGGAAGATATGATAGGGGGTATTTAAGATATAATAGGGGTATTTTGCTTCTATGATTTTAATTAGTTGATTGAAGGCTTGGGAATTGTCTACAAAGCAACAATGTTCAATGCGATGCTTGGCTACACAATGCCAGATTTTAGAGACCCTAGACCTCAAAGTAAACAAGTGCCTCAGGTAAATAGCTAAATTGATTACGTGAATATTAGACCCCTTAAAAGAGCCAGTTCGAAGAGCAGAGGCCAAAAAAACACAGCCAAAATAAAACATGAGGATGGCAGGTGCCCTCACAACCATCAGTTGCTTGGTAACTTCTCTGGGCTGTAGGACTCACCCCTCTAACCCCAGGAGCTTTCGTATTTTCTATAAATAAATACAGGAATAATAATAACAAGGGGGTACATCTCATTCATGAGATGTCTGGCAGGAATGTTACTTGCTCTTCCACAAGAGCTAATGATTAAAATACTCCTGTAGAATGTCAGAGACAAATGGGTTTCAGCTCTTTGTTTAGTTTGCAAGCCCTCAGATCCTCATCTCTCAAGAAGCTACTCATTTTGAAAATTTAAATCCTCTCAGCCCCTGATGGAAAATTTAGACTTCTGAAGTCGAACTGATGCTGAAATAAGAGAAAGGATATTGAGGGAATCAATTGGAATGGATTTTCTGGAGACATCTAGGGTGCCTTTTCCTTCTCCTCCTCAGACATTAATTGTATTGAGACCAAAAGCTCTCCAGGGGTTCAGGTGGTCACCTACCATCAAAAGTTTGCAGTAAGTGCATTCTGAATACCTCTACCAAATCAAGAGACATGAGTTGAGGAATGTCACCCAAAGTGACTTTTGACTTTTCTTGATGAGCTCAGTGTTCCATGGCTCACAGATGCCAGAGCAGAGGATGCTGCTTTTCAGGCAAAGGAAGAGTGCTCTGGATGACTGGGAAAAAAACACTGCAACACAATCTGCAATAAAACCTTTGGTGGCTGGGAGGGTGAGAAGGGAATTTGAGGATTGCACTTTCAAAGGTGCCGATCTCATTTTCAGACCTTTGTGTCTTACTATAGATTTAGCTATTAGTCTAATTTGCATCTCTCTCTCCTTTCCCACTGCTCCAGCAGTCACAGCCAGTTTTTCTTAAACAAGATAGAAACTCCCTCTATTGATTTAGATGGAATAAGAACCCTGTTGCTATAAAAATCCCCCTCTATCTACAGCAAAAATGAGGTTTTTCTAATACAGTCCACACTGTCTGAAGTGTGTTTAGAAACGGATCCAGAGATATCTGCTGTCCTATTAGACAAAGTAAAGAGCTTGGGAGGCACTTAAAATGATTTCTTACTCCTCTGTAGCACTGTTCTCAACTTCTTTTCTCTTAAGAATCCAAGCAGTGACAAGTAATGACAGTAAATGTTTGCAGAGGTCTGTTCACCATTTACACCACTGTCAGTCAATACCATGTATCTCCAAAATTAAACTTCCCAGCAGCTCATTATATTTGCCTGTTCAGTCATGCATGCCTTCAGCATATTTTCACACTGACAATGCAGAGAGTTTTCATTTCCAGGGCATTTTATGGAAATATTTGGTCCCTGACATGGTGAGAATAGCATCATATGTATTACTGGAGAAGCACTGCAATGCTGAGAGAAAGGGAGGCACAGAGAGCAGGTTCCTCCTGGGCTAAATTGGGACAAAACCCCTCAATGAAGCTGGAAAACTGTGGGACAAAACACAGGTTTTGAAACAGCACAGAGGCAGCAAAAGATCTAGAAAAGTCTATCCAGCAACTCTGGATAAGCCAGGCAGAATGTGATTTAAATTAAGGCCGCCCTTGAATGAATTTTTCAAGATCAAAAGTTGACAGAAGCTTATCTTCCACACAGAGTCTATTTTGGGGAGGAGGTTTGCTAAGGAAAGACTCAGGCTTCTTGGAATATTTAACTCAGGGTTCCTTCCAATATCAGAAAATAAATATGTGATTTAAAAAAAATATCTCCCTCTATCCCACACAGCTACTCAAGATCTATCTTAGGAATCCCTGAAAACCCCCAAGAGCAGAATAAACAACCAATTCCTCCAAGCCCAGTATGAGCTCCATTTAGCCCTATAAAATTCACTGCTGCAAACCTGGAGCAGCATTTCTAGGCCACATCCCCTCCAATTACACCCAACTCTCTCCCTCAGCAGCCTCTGCCTTTAGGAACTTCCCAGTTTCCACAGACAGGGCAGAAAAAACCATAAAACATCCCCCCAAAATTTCATCTCTGCTCCTTCCAACTAAGCCACACTCTGCAGGAGTTTGTGTTAATTTAAAACCTCAATACCAACCCAAAATTCAGCACCTTGGTGATTTATTGGATCATCTGTCACTGCTTTTACATGACTGCATGTTCTTCTGTACATGCCTTGACCTCAGTGCCTCTAACTTGACTATATCTGGCTAGAATACTAATGAGCAATAACCAAACTGAATTCAACTTTTAGGCATCTTTTGCTATTCAAAGTCAGCTATTCAGTGTTTTCTTATCACCACATTTTCCTCCTTGAATTGCTCAACACCTGTAGATTGGCTGTTGCTTTCGCCTGCTTGCTCTGTATTTGTATTTCTCCAAGACATGAGGTATGTGATAAAGTTCCTATTTTTTTTCAGTAGCTGAGCTCTCAAAGTCATAATATAAATAAAATTTTGCATACAAAAGATAACCTTTTTTTACCAATTTTCAGGCTGGATGTTTTTCAGGAAGAACATAAAAAAACCAACTTACGCTGTCTAAGAAAAGAAATGGTTTATATCTAGACAAATAATTTATAAAAAGACAGGAGGTTTTACACATGACCATTATTCATTCAATCCATTCATTCTCTTTTTCAAAAAGCATTTTTATAGTGATATAGTAAGTAATTAAATCTTCAGTGGAATAGGCCTTAATTAGGCTGCAAATATGGAAGGAAAATGTGCAGTAACACATCCCACGAACACAACAGGCCCAAAAGCAAGAATGATATCATCTTCAGAGACCAAAAAATCCTCAAAACTAAAGAGAAAAAAAAAACCCACCCCAGAAAGTAAAAACAACAAAAACTCACAGCCAAGCAGATAAGGGAAGGATGAAAATTTCTTTGGGATTTCTGGCATTGACCGTGAAATCAAGACAGACAAAAACAAGAATAAATCATAAATATAAGGTGATGCCACCAGTGAACTCGCTGACACATTTGGGAACAGGGGTTAATACTTAAAGCACTCCGATATTTGCAGAATAGAATTGTCTCCCAGAGCAAGCTCTTTCCAACAACCCCCTGCTACGTGTTATGAATTCATTTTGCCCACGTTCTCCTGCTATATTCAATAGCAGTTCCTTTTAAAGAAAATATTTACTGTACCCTGCTAGACCATTGCATCTTCTTTCATCAGCAGCTGGCAAGTTTATTCCACACTCAGGCTGCCAAGTGCAGCACTCCTGTGGTTTATGGATGTTGAAACTTCCCTTACGAGACCCATTGTCCCTGGGAATCTAAATCTGCCTCCAGCCCGATGCAAATTTAAATATTTGAAAGTACAATGAATTCTGAAGGGGCAAGTGTTCATCTGACACAACCAAGGAGAGAGCATGGCCAAGCTGAGAATGCAGGATTCAGAGGTAACTTGATTATAAAATTCATTCTGCCACTGAGGTCACCACGTCCCCCTGTAGCTCAGTTCCATATCAGAGAGAACATCTCCAGGTAAAAAGCATCATCCCCGGAACAGACAATACCTGTGTATTATCACTGCAATGGTTAAAGATCTACAAGTGTTAGAACGTGGTTTCAAAGCAGCTTTTGCATAATGAAAGATTTTTGGAAAGTTTTCAGTTTATTTGTGAAATTCAAATTATGTCGAGTATTGCTACATATTCCTGGTGGATCACCAGGAGCTCAAACAAAAAGCAAATAGTCACTGTCCAGAGAATCCCTGCAGCTGGGGATATTGGAAAAAAAAACCCCAATAGTTCTCCAAGAAAGTTTCTTAAATCTCAGATTTGCAGCTCAAATATTAAAGGAGTTTTAGGAAATCTTCTGAAGATTTGCAGACCTACATCTTTTTTATATCAAAGGAAGTTTTGTGTCCGTAATTTAAAAAGGAATCTAAACTATCTGACAGCAAGTGGGTAAAATATATATGAAGACATTTCAAATATGGATATTCATATACATGGGTAAAAACAATTACACATTAAAAGTTATCACTTCTTGCTTGGGAAACAGATGGAAAGTCAAATAGGCAAAGGTATGTTAACAATGTACTTCATATTGTATGTTCTGTGGACAGACCTTATTTTAATTGTCATCAGCATACAAGGCTAAAATTGCAAGCTGTTAATGCAGAAAAGTGTTTGTGGGAGGAGGAAATATCTTTTCCCAGAGCAGCTGGTGTGGCTGAGAAAAAAAATCCCCAAGCTTTCAAACACAGCAGCCTTTCTGCAGGTCTGAAAATGAATTATTTTACAAAGCTAAATGCATGCTCAGAGTGATTTCTCAGAGTTTAGCTGGCTACACAGGCATTAGAAGATCTCTGAGGAGAGAGGAAATTGGCACCTTTGAAGAAAAGAGGATGCTGAAGGGGAGGAAGGAGGGAGGTGCCAGGGAGAGAGGAGGACAGTGATGAGCTGGTGAGAGAGAGAGATTTTATAGCCTGCAGCATAAAGGGCAGCTTGTGTGGGAGAGCAATCCTGGAGAACATAAAACAATGTCTCCAGCAAGCTCCTGGGTTATGGTGCCCCAAAATTCGCTATAGTTTGGTTTGCAGGCTCAACTTTGGAAAGTACATTCCAAGTTTTCCTTATTGATATGAACAGTGAGAGACAGAGTTTGCTGGGAAAAGCTTGGGAATGGCAGCTGGGAGTGATGTGCCTCTCCCCAGAGGCTCCCTGGTGTCCTGGGAGAGGATGTTCCCTTCCCTGACACACGATCCATCAGTAACCAGGAGCACAGTGAGCACTGACAAATTGTCAGCAAATTACTCCTATTGTTTTGTTTTTCTTTTCAGTATCTGTTTTCCCAGGTCACTTTTTTTTGCCTGAGCAGATGATGAAGTCTGACAGGCTCTACCCAGATTTTGGTTCTGAAAACTGACAGGAATTCACTTGGAATGGTTCTGGATGGATCAAGAGAATTCTCAAGGGAAATTCTGGACACAGAATTATGTATGCTCCTCTAACCCCACTGTACAAAACAAGCCCAGAATCCAACAGATTTACAAAACATATATTTTATTTTTATTTTTATTTTTTTTCCTTTTAAAATTAAATCATAGAGGGAAAGACAGGGCAAGGATTTCTCAAACAACCAAGTGTCCTCTGCCTTCTCCTGCCAAAAGCAAAATATCACATAATACACATTTCATCAATCCCCTTCAGTCATTCAGATTTTTTTTCATTACTTTGCACTGTCACATAAGAAAGTCAAGTGTAAAATAGCAGTGTCAAAAAAAAAAAGTTTTCTACCAATACCATTTCTTTTTTATGCAGACAACTAAAGTTTCTGCTGTTAGTAAAATGTGCTTAATTTGCTTCTTGTCCTTCAAAATGTTGTTTCATTTCACTTCTAACTTCTCAAATAATGTCAATGAACATAATTCCCAAGCATTGTATTCTCCCTTATGAACAAGTAAACCATTTTTAAATTTTTTTATTTTTATTTTTTTTTTTAATAAAGTCAAGGTTTTCTTAGAGTAAAACAATTCCACAAGAAGTTTATGATGAAAGAGTCTATGAGAAATAAACAGTCCTTTACTCTCAAATGTAAGGATATGAGGAAATTGCATTGTGGAACTGAGTTTATCAGAACTCAGCAGTCAAAAGTTGGGGGGCTTTTTAGCTGATTCAATGGAAATGTCTTTTTTTTAAAAAATGAGCAAATGTCCATTATTGGCTGTCAGAAACTCGTTCTGTATGGAAACTGCATTATGCATGAAAATAAATATTTAAACACTGATGATATCTTATTCTAATATTGTACGTAGCATTTACATACACACTGTGAGTTGTAATTGCATTACATATATTTTAGTTATAAATCACAGAAAATAGGATAAAAAGGTGTGCATATATGCACATGGACTTATACATCACAGAATATTTTGAATTGGGAGGGTCCACAAGGATCATTGAGTCCTGATCTGAAGTGATTTGTCCACAGAGGGATCAAAGCCATGGCCATGGTGTTAATAGCACCACGCTCTAATTGAGCTCATCTCAGGTGTCTCCACAAAGAAATCATATCACACTTAAAAAACAGGGTTTTCCAGTACAAATTCTGTTCTATTTTAAATCCAGCCTCACCCACAACTCGTCTTCTATTCAGTGTTATCACTTTCAATGGGATTCAAATAGGGCAGAAGTTTTCCAACTCCAAGAAGGAATTATTCTTGGGCCATTGTTGATCAAAACCAGATCAACTGTGTTTCTTATCAAATATCCTTGGCAATTATGAGGAAAGTATTCTGCTTGGAGAATACTGTGGCATAACCTTGGAAAAGCATTAGCAATCAAAAAATTACATTATTTATTACTTTGTACCCCATTTATTTTTACAGAGACCTGCAGAACAAGCCATTAAAAATGGTATGACATTGGTGCATTGCAGTATTTTTAAAATTTCTAGTATAAAACAGACTTCCCTCTACCAAAAAACCCAATTCTAAGATTCACCTGGATGTCTTCAGCAGGACTGCAGCTAAAATTTTAAAATTACATTAATAACAGTATTAAAATATTTAATAATGAATGAATGTGTAAGTAATAACCACAATAATAAGTAACAAGTAATAATAAATAATTGGTTATTATGTAATGCAATAATATTCTTATATGTACATTATATAATAATGTATAATTTTATTAATTAATAAAGTTATTGCTAATAGTTAATTGAAAATTGTTAATTGCCAATAGTTAATTTAAAATAATTAATTTAAAATAATTAATGACTGCAGTTAAAATTACAAAATTACATTCTTAAGTGCAGTTAAAATTACAAAAAAATTACAAAAAATTACTGCAGACTAAAAATGGCAGAGACTCAATTTGCTCATTTAATTATTTTAGTCAGAATAAACTTAAGGGAAATGGGCCTGAAACAGTTATTGTAGAGATCGCTCTTTAAAAGCCTTTATAATTGTCGAAGATCTGATTCAAAATTATCAGTCAAGTAAATTTGTGCTAAAAGAAACTCCATAAGCTGGCAGTTGCCCAAATTATTTGAATGATGACCTTGAAAACCCTAAATTGACTTTAAGGTCAGCAAACTATGATATTATCAGAGGGATGAAATACATCTACAGTTGGGTTGGTGCATCCTTCTCCCCTCCTCAACAGTAAAATTATTTCATTAGTAAAACGTGTGAAAAAAAATAATTTTCACATAAGAAAGTTTTGTTATTTCTCCTGGTGGTGCATAAATAACGTCTCCCACTTCTGTATCCACTCATTAGTTCCATCATTAAGAACTCACAATCATCCTCTGCTTCTTGTGTACACCACAAATGACTTGAGACAGTAGTAATCCAGAAGCCATAAACTGAGATTTTTAGTATTTTGTAAAAAGAAAGTCTTCATGCTCTTTCACTCATTGATATAAATCATGTTGCTGCTCACAGTAGACCCATTTATGAAAAATTATTCATAACAACAGCTATTGACACACGTGCCATTGGTGACTGTGATTGGCTCACAGGAACAATCCTGTGAAACTTCACAGCAAAGAATGCACTGCTCAGGCTATAAAACTTTCAACAGATTATTTTTAAGTGTTAAGATTTATAATAGTATGCACAGAAGTACCTCTCTTGGTCTGTTACTAAATAAATCCCAACTAGCCTAGCAGGACAATATTGTTTTCCATTGTTTGATCAGGGAAAAAATACATGCAGTCTGTTTACAGCAAGTTCTAGACATACAGATAAGAGCTTTTGAAAACTATAAAGCACTTGGAAAAGAAAGTACATTTTAGCTTGTCCTCAGGAATTATTTGAAAATTGAAGCTACCTAAAAACATAGCAAGATGCTTTTGTAAGATATGTGCACAAAGGTAATGGCATCAAAGGTGATCTAAACTTGTAACTATGGAAACCATGTCCTTCTTAAAAAGCCAAAGCCTGAGATTACTGAAATTGGGAGAAAAATAATGAAATAAGCTATCTTCTTTACCTGGACATTTCATCAAAGGACAAACCACCATACAACAGGGAGACTACTCACAACCTCTGAAGCAAAAACTCTCCCACACCCTGAAAATGCAGGGAGAGATTTTGGAGAGCCAAAATGCTGCCTGACTTGGCTCTCCCTAGACACTCAGTCCTATTTCCCTCAAATTTCACATAAAAGGTCAGAGCCACACTTGCTGTGCAAATCCAGTGCCTTCATTTGGGCATCTTAATATGTAATGGGAAGTGAAAAGATTAACAAAAGGACCTGTGTGATTTCCTTGATTGGGCCTGCCCCACCCTAATTGAAAGTACAAGGACATTCCTGCATCTTACAAATTCCCCCACTGAAACAGGGAAAATGTCTCTAAAAAACCAACAGGTTGTTGAAGCAGAAACATCTCACACAGAGGAAAAAAAATCAAAATTATATTGGATGAAATATGCCATTGTTGAAAAACTACTGTGGAATATTTAGAAAAATCTCTTTGTTCATGAGAGAAGGCACATTGCATCATCAGGAACAGCTGGAGACAAAATGGGTCACTCATAAATGCTTTTCTGTGAGAAAAATTGGACCTAAAATTACTGCTTGGAGTGGCAAGTTCTTGAAGTACTCTTTTGCTCTACTGATTGCAAGAGTTTAGGGCCACATACAGGTCCTCACAATTTAATTTATGCAATGTGTGAGGGATCATAGGAAACACAAAATAGGCTTGAATTACAACTGTTGAAACATACTGAGGAAAAGACAAATACAAGTTTTTCCAGAATCACAGAAAACCCAGCATTTCATGATTTCTAGAGGAACAGACAATCAAAAATAAGGAACTGGAAGCTAAGAGTAAATAACATCCACTTGTGTACCTGGAGTTAATGGCCATAAGTGAACTAGGGTTCAAAAAAATTTTTAAAATTGTGTATTTAAAAAAAATACAGATTTTTGAAGCCCATTTACAGATGATACTTAGAGACTATCAGTAACATGGTCAGGAAAGGTATCAGGATAAGACTTGAGCACCTGAAGCTGCAAAGACATCAGTAAGATCTCCTGAAAGAATTAAGAACCTAGCTGTATTGCTTTCTTTTTTTAATAATCTCATTTTTTCAGTGTTTTCTTTGTACAGCCTGACACAGGTGATAAATTATGCACTCTTACACACACAATGTCTTAACTACTTTGGGAAAATATACAATAAAATTTACCTTCCCTTTGTAAAGACATCAGCATTTACTACAGCAAGTGCAGGACATTAGAGTAGCTGGTCATTAATGCCTAATCATTCCTTTAATTACCAAGAAAATCAATAAAATTAGCATTTAGAAACAGTTTGAATGTTTGTTTAGTTATTTAAATTTTTTTTCATAGACAGAAATAAATGTCACACTTTGGTTTTACCACAAGTAACACGCTAAATGATAAAAGGTGGTACCACTGCAGGTGCATGTTAACCATTTAAAAAATTCAAAAGCATCACTCTGGAAAAAACTAGAAACCCTTAGGAGTTGGGGAAATATGTTTTTTATTTTATTTCTTATCACTGTGTGGTTCTCAAAGCCTCATGTGAAGCTGGCAAACACAGAACAAGGACTTGATGAAACATATTTATAACTGATCTAAAAAACTATTGTCAAAGCCAAAAAAAAAAAAAAATGAAGTGTAGACTGGAAGAGTCAATGGCAAGCTGAGTAAAACAAATACAAAATATAGCAGCCCTGAATATTTAGTTCCAGGAGTCATTTACAGTATCTCAGTGTTTCTGGTGGTCTTTTGGGTGAGTCAGATATGAAATAAAGGAAGATGTGGTTTTTACAAGATCCAGCCTCAGTGATTGGAGGTGTGAAGGTAAAAGATTCTCAGAAAAGGGGAGGCATTTGTGCCAAAGTTACTTTGTGATAATTTTTAGGTCATTTTGGTCTCATAGTCCAGAGAAAAAATAGATTAATAATATGCAATGATCTGAAAACGATGAAGAAAGAATGGCAGATCTCTGGCTGGAGCATGTCCCATTCTGGGATGGAGAGCAACCAGAAATGGTTCCAAGATTGTGGCCAAACCATCCTCATATGGGTATGAGGCATCTCATTCCATTCTTGTAACTTAAATGTCACAGTTAGGGACACAAAAAGAACCACACTCACCCATCAGGTAGAAGCAGGGAAAAGAAGGCAGTTTATTATGGTTTAGGGTTTATATAGTATTTGGGATTTGGTCAAGGATTGGTCAATGAGAGGAACACCTCTCTGACCCAAGTGGTGAATCCAGAAGTCCATCACCGAGAAGAATGAAAACAATATACATTGTTTTGAGAGACTCCAAAGGAAAATATGTAAACAGTCGTCGGAAGGCTTAGTATTATGGCAATACTTAAAGACTGATTTTAAGGCTTTTTCATATGTTTTTGTACTTGATCAGAAGGCTCCCCTGGAAATGGAAGGAAGGTAAACCACCCCTGACAAGAGGTTAATGTTTCACAAAGGCAGTGAATCCACACCAAATCAAACACACTTGGGGGACATTTTAAGGAACTGTGCTCAGGAGCCTGGTAAAATAAGCCCAGCAACAAAATTCATCTTTGCTCTTTAAAAGGTTCTGATGATTCAGCTGTTTGCAGAATTGCATATTTTTGAGCTATGAAACGTATCAAGACATCTCATACTACTGACTGTTCCCAAAGCTAAGGAAAATAATATATTTCAGAAGAGGTGAAAAATTAGAGGTCAAAAGATGACTATGACTCAGTGGAGATGGTGGAGCAACAGACCAAGTGTCCAAATCATCACTCTCTGCATATTATCAGCTTTCTTCTAATTTTTATGTAATGGATTGCAAGAAACAGATTGACAACAGTAAAAATAATTTTTAAAAAGTCACTTGTAGCTTGTGTTAAAGAAACCTCAGTCAGTCCTGACCTAATTAAGGATATTTTTCAAGAGTACTCCCTCATAATGAAAATATAAGCCTTCCCCTGAAATGCTGCCAGGAAAACCTTCCTGTGGGATTATAATTGTCTACAGCAGCAGAGAATTAGACTTGCTAGTGCCCCAAGTGGTTTCCCACTAATGAATTGTGCTGCTTTGTTTCACTCCTTGTTTAGATGTTTAGATTTCTTTAGGTCCTCACCATTGTCCCTCCCCCAGAACATATGTTCTGCCAAATGTGGGAGAAGCTGTATTTTGGGTTGTAATGGCAGGGAAATGCTCCATTACATAAGTTGGTTCTTAAAACATTAGTCTCATTGCACAGAGAACTTGAAGTGCACACTGAATGTTTAGAGAAGGCAGAAAACAACACTGAATGTTGTAGAAACAGTGAGGCAACCGAATTTTGGAAAGAATCAGACATGTTCATTCCAAAAGTATGTGCAAGAAACTGATCAAACGATTCATACCAAACTACAGAATAAAAGTGTTGTGCATAATGATGCTAAAAAAAGGGATTTCCTCAGTGTTTTAAGGCTCCTTCATGCCTAGCTAAGGTGACTTGGAAAGCATTTGAGCTCAGAGCTGTCCACCACTTCAGCCAGAGGTGGCAGGGTTTAGAAAATATTAGTCAAAGTTAGAGTCATGATGACCGTGGTGCCTGCAAGAGAAAATTGTCAAGATATTTTTAAATGGCCAAACAACTCATTAACCAGAGAAAGCTGAAACCCAAACATCTCCAGCCCAAAGAGAAATATTGTCATCAGATTAAGAGGGATCTTACCTATTCTTTCAAAAAACTACCTTCTATCATCAGATTTTTAAGTAAAAATATCTAATTACACCCTTTGGTAGGTTTACATTATGTCATAGCTAAGCAGAAATACACATGCACCTGTGAGCCAATCTCTAATGTCACAATTGCACTTTCTCAGATGGCTCCTTCTCTTTTTTTTTTTCTTTTTTTTTTTTAATAGAAGACTATTTTTTTCTATAGTCTATTTTATCTATTTTTTAAATAAATATTTTTTAAAATATTACATTATTTAAATGTAATACTAAATTTAGTATACACAAATATATAGTGTATACTAACAGGAGGCATAACTTTGTATCCTTCTGTTGTAATGTACGGCTTTGTACATTATTTATGGGATCTGTCACTTCAGGCTCCTATACAAAAACAGTGCTAAATCCACAGGGTAACTTTGGTGCCAGAATCACACAGAGTCTCAAAATCCTCAGTCAATGCCACCCACCCACCAGATGCTTAGAGATGTCTAGTTATGAGAAACAACACAGAATAATAAACAACCTTAATATCGCAACAGATTCTTAGAACAGTGCCACTCCAGAAGGAATTAATGCAGGAAAGCTCCTAATCAAAAAGGCTGGCACTTTTCTCCACTTGGAATATGTATGCCACATGCTTAGCACAGTTACTAGACACCAGGAATATCTCCATTTCATCAGAATATATTTCTCCTTAATGTTGTTAAGTGCATATGGCAACAGCCTCCTGGCTGGATGGTGCATAGACAGGAATATACAATAGTTAAAGCAAACCAGTCTGAGGAGGGGGAATTAAAAGCAGCATCACTTGATGGATACTGTAGGGTCTGTTTTAGGGGGTGTTGGTATTTTTTTAAACTCCTATGAATCCTTAATGCACATCAGTTTTACAAAAGATCATGAATGTAGTCAAAAATGGTCTCCACTCAGGTTTGTTTTTATCTCCTCTAATGCAAATTGGTTTTAAAATGGAAGAATATATTCACCTTTGTGAATAAGGATGTGCTCCATAAAAACACTTTTGCAAGATCTGTGAATTTTGCTTTGTGTCCCTTTTTTTTTTTTTAATTTTTTTTTTTTTTTAATTTTTTTTTTTTTTTTATTTTAGAAATCCCCCAACATTTTATTTCCAGGCAAAGCTGGAAGATGCTGGAAGTAGCAATATTTAGAGCAGTGATCAAATCTTGATGCTACCTCCCTTCCCCCCTAGACTTCACTGAGCTTTGGACCCTCAGTGACTGAGTCAGTCACTTTACAGAATGTGATAATTTGTCACACACACACCAAGGAGAAAACAGGGTTCATAAAACACCGCTTTGGAATTGTGTTTCAGTTCCAGAATTCACCTCATTTCAGAGAATCTCTTAGTAAGAGACAACAAGCTTCAGTCCGTGATCTCTTCTTGGGCAACCCCAAATTTATTTCTGCAGCTCAAAGCAGTGCTGGGGCAAAGCAGGGCAAGTGCAAAGTGGGGTTTTATTTCACTCTGATGGAGCTTGTGCTTAGCATGAGAAGCACAAGATTTGTTTCAGGCAGTGCTTTAATTTCTAGGAAGCAGAATAAACTTTCTATCCAATCTTTGGTCCTTCCAGATGAAGGTGTTCAATATTGCCTAAGTTATTAATTTTGTCAAGTGACAACCCATACTTCCTGTATAAGTCTCAGGCTATAGAAAGGAATTTTGAGCCCCTACTGAGGACACAGTATTAGTTTTTTCCAATATATCAGTTTAAGCATGGGTAAGTCACTTAGACTTCTTTGAGTTTCAGTTCTTTCCACAGCAGGATGAGATACAGTGAAGAAGACTATTTACAATGTTTAGAAATACTTTATGACAATTTTATTATATATTTGTCAGAAGACAGTATTTCCACAAAAGACTGTGGGCATAATTTCAAATAAATGAGCTTTTATAACAGTAATAATTCTCTTTTTTTGCACTTCTATTGTTATTTTTAATTGCATTTGTTCTCAATGTCAGAATGTGTAGATTTTTGATGTTACAAGAGCAACATAATTTATGTTTTCCCGCTCATCAAAAATACTTTGACAATAATCACTCATTTCAACCATGAGTATGAGCTACATGCATGAACATTTAACTCCAAGGCAAACAACACTCAACTGACAGATTGTCCCCGTGGTGTTTTCACTTTGGTCTGGTTGAGTTTATCACGAGAGGGAGAACAAGGACTCCCTGCACGTTGATTTGTCCATCACAGAAATGTGAAGTGGTGTTTGCAGCATGGTGTTTCAGGTGTCTGTGCTCAGAGAGAGATGCTGGAGAAGAGCATTGTTTGGCTCATTCAGATTCTGAATATAAAATGCAAAAAGTAGATACACAACATTATGGAGGGATGCCAAGGGAGGGAAGTGAGATGCAATAAAGAGCAATTCTCCAGCTCATCTCAGCCTGGAGCCTGTAAAATTAGGCACACCACTTGTGTGGATTTGCTTTTAAAGAACCCCAGGTTTTGTTCAGGGCCACATCACCCACAGCAGGAACTCTTTGCACAGCATTCCAGCATTTCTGCCTTCAGCCATAGGCAGGCAATGCAGGAACAATCAGGAAAAGGCAACAGTTATTCAACTTTCAGAATACAGATGAGTCTTCAGACAAGTTCACTCCAGCTTCAAAACCCACTCCAACTCCTACTGGAGCTGATGAAAATTATACCAGAAACAATAATGAGCTTTTTCTTTTAAACTCTCATTTCATGCCCTCACTCAAAGGTTGCCCTAATGCAAGAGACAGTCAGTGGCACTGATAATTGTGCAGAGCTTTACAGAGTTCATTCCAGATTTTTATGTGCTTTGCTTGACAAGGAAAGCAATGGCAGTGCCTGTTCTGCGCCAGTTCCTCAAATCTAGAATTTCACAGCAATTTTTAGAAACTAGATTGATGTTTAAAAGAAACTACTCCTGAAAATCAGAAGCAAAGGAGTGTAACTGGATAATAGTATAATAAACTACCTGGGCTCCAGTGAAACCCAGACCAATAAATTAATACATGCTGTAATGTTGAGCAGGCTGAAATTTTCCATTTTTTTCTCATAGTACATACTCCCCCTGCTTTATGCATAATAGGTACATGAAATAGAAACTGAGATCATGGGCCTAGGGACTTCAAATATCAACAAAACATCACAAAATACCCCACTTTTAAAGTAAAAAAAAAAATTATAGACTTGAAATATCTTGTGTATTTTGAAATAAAGTTAACAATGTTTTATATATATATATATATATACACACCTATGCCATAAACATAACTGTAAAATACTATGTTTCATCAGTTTGTCCCACTAAGCTTTATTTTCTCGATACATCATTTCTCCTCTTTATTTTCTGTTGTTGCTGTCGTGCATTGGCCTGAAATATTTAGGCATAAATGCAACCTGACTCCATTCCAAGAGTAGCCATTGCCCAGAGTTTCTGACAATGGTGGATTAGGATTCTTTGATCCTATGAAAAGCAGAGCCGAGTTCACAGAGCCAAGGACCACACAGCTCAAGCTGCAGAAATGGCATCCTGCACTGGGAAAAGACTAAATTCTGTAGGTTTTTTTTCAGATAAATCTATTGCCAGACTGAACCACCGAATGTGACTGATTGTCAGGAAAGGAATAAAGGTAAAAACATACCTGTTTTAATTTTATGTAAATTATATATTTAGCTCATGCATCTCTACAAATTTTTCCTCACTGAACTGTTAAAAGCATCTCCACATCTTCACTGCTGTATTGTCACAGTACCTAGTAATGATTAATTTTGTCATATGAATAATGCAATTTCTTATGGATACCAAATCTTCTACCTGATAATCACTTCTAGTTATTGAGGATTTATGTTCTATGGTACATCAATCAGAAAATGGCAGAACAAGGGGTTTAGTTCAATCCAAGAAAAAGCAGTCAAGTCTTCCCAAGTCTACTGTATTTCCCATTAATAGCTCTATAAAGAAGATAGGTGTGAGGTATTTAAACAAATTTTAATAAATCCAGGTCAATCCTGGATTGACTACTAAAATGTTACGTCACTTTTTGAGAAAATTTTTAGGGAAATTATTTTGGGAGAGTTATTACTCAAAGAATTCAATATATAATGTTATCAGCCATAGTACTTATATTTTGCTTGTCAAAGTAATCCTGAAATAACAAGGAACAAATACTCTTTTAATTACATTTAACTTCTGACTATTCTTCCTTTGATCAGGGCACAAGCAGGGACCCAAACTCCTACAGTGGTTTTATGATTCAGGATTTAGCAGAAATTGCCTACTGGCTTAGAATTTAACTTCTCTGACTTTCCCAGTTCCTAGAAAGGGCATTTATTCAGGAGGTGATTACGTAATTTCTCCTTAATTGTTACATCAAAAACACATATAAAACACAAGAGCTAAGCAGCAGCTTATTTACATACCAAAAGCTGGAGGCTGGTCTGTTGAAAAGTGTGTTAAATCCCTCAAAGCTTTCAACAAAGACTAGGCTGCAGCCTGAGAAACGTCTGAATCTATTTAGCACTTTCAGAGGGAAGCATAAGGAGCAAAGAAAAACCAAGGAAAATGTTTGGATTTCAACTTCCAGTATTTGGGTTTGCAAATAACTTATTCTAGAGACCAAGTACAGCTCTAGAGCACAAATGTTCCTAAAAGCATAAAAATGCTGGGCTTTGCTTAGGCTCCCAAGATGAAAAGCCAAGCTCAGACCTAAATGTGCAAATATTGAACACAATCAAAGCACTTCTATTTACTTGAAAATTTAATTCCCTGAAGAAATATTACAGCTTTAGGGATATATGCTAATTCTAATTGCATTTGTAAGCCAACTGAACAAAACCAAACTCCCCAAAATAACTTCTAATGAAAAAGCTACTCAGACAGTATGAAAGTTTCAGCAGATAGACCTCAATTAATATGCAGGCCTAACACAAGGCAATCTTAGCTAATTCTGTGGAGTGGGATAAAGCAGGAAATCTGCATTTTCCGGTGAATATCAGAAAAGGTATTTTAACAAGAATTAGTTTTAGTATCTGAAGTTTCCAGGTTTATGAAACACCAACACAGTTCTGTACCCTTGTCCCACAGTGGGAAGATGATCTCCATCATTAATGCTTCCTCAGGGATAATTACAGATCCTCCAGGGAGTACTTAAAATCCAGGAATTCTGATGCAGACATTTAGGACAGGAATAAATTCTGTCCTAAATCCTGATACCCAATTTCATACTTCCTTAAGACTGACCTAGAAAAATTGTCATTGTGAATTGAAGAGTTGGGATCAAAAACTATAATTGAACTATGGAGACAACATCATTTAGACAATGCCAGCAAGCTATGCACATACACACACACACACAACAGAATATTTGCATATTTCTATTTCAATCACAGCACCAAGGTATTTAGGCAGGTCACAGATAACAACCTATTACTGCTTTTTTCATTAACCCCGTAGTCATATCTACCATTAATTGACCTGGATGACTCCACTCAACCTGATCTTCACCTGATTTCTGACTTAAGTTTTAATATTTTTCTTTTTTAAAATTTAGAATGAATGAAAAAAAAAAAAAAAAGGTCTCTATAGGCACTCCCCAAGTCTCTTCAATCTCTCTCTTATTACTTTGGGCCTGACAGAACAGGAAAAGTTGAAAAGTATTCTCATATTTTAGGATAAAAGTTACAGTGTGAAGAGGGAATACTTCTACCAGCCCCAAATCTGTTGACAGGGATAAAGTCCACTAATGCTTGAGGAATTCAATGCTTCCAAAACAAGTCTTTATTTCTGGCTAAAGAACCTGACAGCCTCCAGAAGCTCCAGCTTTCTGCTGAACAGAGATAAACAGTTATCTACAGATACACAAAAATGAAAGGAATCTCCTGCACTCAGGAATATTTTATTGACATAGCCACCAGGAATCAGTCACTTGCACTTGGAATTTTTCCTTCTTTGATGTCTTAATGCATCATACCCAGGAAATCAGATAAATAAGAGACTCAGTGGGAACCATGTCAACAAATCTGCCCATAAAATAGTGAAAACTGAATTACAGTTCAGGTGCAGTATTTGGAAATGGGATATTTGAATAAGTCTATCATACCAAGATTAAAACTGACATTAAAACTGACATTAAAACTCATCTTGTTTTCAAACAATTTGATCACCATTTTCATCCTTTGCCTCCAGATACAGACATGTTTTTAAAATACTAGTTAATTGTTCTGACACATTTCTAAGGGCCGATCAAACAATCTGGATTTAAAAAAAAACACTCAGAATTATAGTTCATGACTAAATATAATTAATTTGGGAGACTTACTCAGAATTTCCAGATCTCAAAAAAATTTATGATTTGTGTCAATCAAACATAAATTATTTATTCTTTTTATGAGTGATACAAATTGACCACCTTCTTCAAGTGGAAGACAGTGGTTTGTGTCTTTTACACAAGATGCCAGATGATAGAATTGCAAAGTTATTCATCAGAAAGACAAAGATTTTTTTGCCAATTTTTTTCCAGTCACCTCTTATATTCAAACATATTATACCTGTATACTAGAAGAGATTTTTATCATTCTTACCCTGAAAATCAACCTTACAGTATTACCATGCTGGTTCTGGAAATTTTTACCAATTATTAATTGGTGTAAAATCCCAAATTTTCATGACAGTGCTTTGTTCTTTGGTAAACATCTTGTATAAACAGTACTGCTGTAAAACTATCCCAAGTAAAACTTCCTTAAAGTTTTTAATTTTTATTTTTTTAACAGGATGCAATTTGTGTTTGTCCACACACAAAAGATCAAGGCTTTCCAAAGTAGACAACCCATTCTCACAGCTTAGACATCTCAGTTTTATTGAGCAGTCCCAAGAGGCTTGGAATGGATTTCATTTATCCAAATCTCTTCTCCTTACTGCCACTAACTCTCCATTAAAGTCAGAGACCAATCCCCCAAAGTTATCTATTTCCAATATATTAATTAGGTGCATGAATATCTTTGAGGAGCTGGAGTAAATACATCTGGATACATCCTTATATGTATTTATGTAAAACATGACAGCAGTTTCCTCTCCCTTAGTGCCACCAACCCCAGCAGCTATACATGACATTTACCAGCAGGCCAGCTTTTAAACCTGCAGCAAACCAAGGGAAAATAAAAAGGAAGAAATATAGTTTTCCCTTATGAGGATGAGGGATAAGTCCAGGATTGTCTGGGTGTTGGAATTCTGGAAACATAGATTTAAGATTTTAGCATATAGTAATACATATGAGTCCAGATGGAGGATTTTGGATGTTGTCTGAATCCTTCTTCTTCATCTTCTTCTTCCTTCTTCTTCCGTCTTCTTCCTTCTTCCTCATGGGTTTAGGTGGTTTTCTGTAACTGGGTGAAAAAGTTCCGCATTGCAGGCCTTGAGTGGTCATTAGGTCAAAACCAAATAATAAAGGTGTGACCTTGGTATTGGGTAATTATCACTTAAATAACCTTGGAAAGAGATAGAAGCACTCCATTTTACCTCTGTTCTCTGACTTGTTAGTCAGAGCTCACAGGTCATGAGTCTGTAAAAAATAAGAAACAATAAACATCCAAGTCCAAACTTGAAACTTACGTTTCCTATGTATTAATCATACTGACACTGGCAAGGAAAAAAGGAAGCCAGAAGGAGTTTGGGGGAAGCTGCAGGCAGGTGGTGGTGCTCCTTTCCAGCAATGCCATCAGACCCATCATTCCAGCACCTGGGATCTGCTCTCCTTCAGTCTGCCCAAAGACGAGATGGATGGACAAACCGCCCTTCTACAGCAGCACAGCTGGTACCAGCCTGGGCATAAAGACTGTTCATTAGGGAATAAGAGAGAGAAGGGAAGAAACACACTCAGATCCTGGGTTTCTGCCTTTGGAAATGTAAGATTTAAATACCTTGCTGTAGTGTTTCCAAACTGTAGAGAGTGGTTTCCCCAGGGAAGAGGAAAAACTAATGCCCTGGAAAACCTTGTTCTCAGTACAGTAAGCAAAAGATTTGCTCACATGCTCCCTCTGTTCAAGGTGCAAATCGTTCCTAGAAGTTCATTGTGTCACCATAGGTTGACTTTTGGTACAGAAATTTTAGTATTCCTAATCGTTCTCCCCTATTGGACCCTTCCCTCAGACCCCTTAACTCCTTAACTCCTCCCCACACCGGGGTATATAAATACCCCTTTCTGAGCCTGGCCTCGAGCCTTTTGGCCCCTTGTTACTGCCTTGTTTCAGTTTGTTCCACATAAAGTGTGTGCTTTATTGTTTGTTTCTTTTTATTATTAAAATTCCTTTTCTGGAGAACTGGATCAAGTCACCATCAGGGCAGAGGAAACTCAAAGGATCATCCAGGTTCAGACCCCTGAAAGTTTCACCCAACCTCAAGGGGCTTTGCATACAGAAAAAAATGAACTCACTAATTGTGAAGAGAGATGAGTTCCTCCTCCATTGACGGGAAAGGTTTGTAGCCCTCAAATTTTTTTACCTCCAGTCCCTGATTTTCATTAATTTATCCATCAGAGAGACATAAAGGAGAAATTGCTGAAGGAAATTACTTTCTCCCTGACCCAAACCAGACTGTCTCTGCAGCCTCAGTGGAGAAAACCCATAACTGCTAAAACCAATTTTGCATAACTGGTAAAAGCAGAGGCACTGAACTGCTGCCCCAACCCTGTGTAGGTCATCAGCTTCCTGCCTGCTCCCGTTCCGTCCCACTTCCAAACCCAACCTTTCCTTTTCTACCCTCAGGACTGTTTCTGTTCCCATGTGTTGCTAAGAAATTCTTGGTTTCCACCTCAAAAAGGGACTTACCCTTTAGATAAATTTTAGCTGGTATGAGCAAGCTTAGCAAAAATGTTCAAGTATATGAACATGTATAAAAGGTTGTATCACAATCAAATCCTTAGTGGGATGCAGTCAGCTACTTAATCCATTTATAGGGTTTTGAATTCTTGCAAATCCAAGCCCATCCATGTATTATCCAAGCCCATCCATGTACTCTCCAAGCCCCTGTTACTTGCTTAGCTTGATTATTGTCAGAAAATTAATTGCTAAAGATGAAGTATGAATGGCCATGAAAATCATAGCATACTCTAAGGTCTTTTCATCCATTACTACATTTCTGATCTGCAGACAGAACAGATCACAAGCATGACCTGGGGTGAAAAACCTTGCAAATTTTACCAGGGAATGTCAGGACTGGTCGGCTGGCCTCGAGCCACACGGGAAGAAATATGAAATACATGAGACAGTTTTCATGATACTTATGATTGTTTTATTCATTGATGAATTTAGACTGGATTTTCTAGTCAGAGAAACACTGCACACCACTTCAGATCCTTCAAATTTTTGTACAAAATGTCTTAGATTGTGACAAGAACAGGACCTAGGAGATTTTTTGGTCTTTTCAATTGAAAGAGAAGGAAATTTCACTTTGTTTTGATCCTGACAGCTACAACTGAAACTTGAATGTAGTAGTGCGTACCAAAAAATAAAAAGTAAAAGAAAAAAAAATTCTACATGGCCTAAAAGCTCAAAAATTAGTTTATTCCCTAGAGATGCCTAGCAAATGAGTTGATCTGATTCTCATTTTGCTCATATGAGTCCATTCAGATAATTTACTCTGAGCAACACATTTTCTGTGAAACAGAAGAGAGGTTTTATTATTTTTTTATAATCAGCTTTAAAGGAATAAAGCTTGACTCATACAGCCTTCTTACATTAACAGTGATAATAAAAGCCAACCCAAATTAAGTCATTTGATAATAAAAAAAAAAAAAAAGTTGCAGTTGACCAAGTATAGCTTAAGCTTGCACTAAAATATGATCCTATAAATGATGGTAGAGCCTGTCCTTTGCTGTATTCAGTTATTCTTTAAGGAGGAAACATTAACTCGAGACCAAAACATCTCTTATGAACGTTTCCACAGCATAGCTGGGTCTAGAAACACAAAGGATCAGAAAGTTTTGCAGCCTAGAAAGGGGAAATTGCAAAAGAAAGGTCATTATAGAAGGGTGCTAAGAACACCCTGTCAACCAAAACAAGTGAAAAAACCATGGCTTTCCCTTTCTCAAGAAAACTAATATAACTACCAAAATAAAAAGAGATTACTTTAAAGTGTATTCTTCTGAAAGAAAGGTCTTCCAAGGGAACGAATGCAATTTTGCCGTATTTTCTTACGTGGAAGAAATAAGGTCTTTTAAAAAGAACAAGAAAACCTGGCACTTCTAGAAATGCTGTGAGGCCTTCAGTTATTTTTCTGTTCCAGTGGTTAAGAATTGAAAAAAGTGCTCGAGAGGTAACTGCCCATTTTTTATTGTATTTCAATGCCCTTTCCCCAAATGTTTTTATCCACAAGTGCTCATATTCATCCTCGTTTCCATTCTTGGAGGACTTTTCTTCTTTTTAGCCCTGCATCTTTTAAAAATCCTTCTAAATTTCCAATTTTCAGGCAACCTGTCAGAGGCTTGATGAAAGTCTCAGAAGGCTGGAAAATGGTTCAGGAGTTGAAGCAACTAATAATAGAGTTCATAACACCTGCTGACATTTGCTTATCACTAATCACAGCCTCCACTCAGGGGATTTACCTTTTTGGAGAGGCTGATGCCAGCTGTAAATAAGATGATGCAGAAAAAAAAGTATTGCAGATCAAAACCCACACAGTTTCTTTTTTTCCGTCTGAATTTTTATGTATCTTTTCAGACCACAGTTACATTTCAGATTCATTTTCTGAATTCAGCTCAAACAACCCAGTGTCCTGGGTTGCAGTGTAGGATGTACACAAAGTATTTATTCTATCACCATCTTCATGAACTGTTGAAACCAGGTGGGCTACTGTTTTCCCAAGCCCCCTTCCTCTTCTGCTAATGGCCTTTGGGGTGTCTTCTGCTAATGGCCCATGAGTCACAGGTAACTCCCTCCAGGGGTTATCTCTGTTAATGGGCCATCAAGGACCCATTTCACACTTCTCATGCTATTGTGAGATGCTCTGCCCAGGGGGAGGAGCCAAGCATTCTCACCTGGATATAAGCTGGTATGTGGGACAGTGCAAGGACACTTACCCATTTGGATTCCCAGAGGACCAGAGCTCCCAGACCTTTCTACAGGATCACTGCTTCAGGAAGAGCACTTCACCTGGACTGCTTCCACCATCCTGCTCAGGTTGTATTCTGACTCTGTCAGTGATCCTTCGTGTTATTGCATTTATTTTATTTTATTTTTATCTTTTTACCTTTCTTCTTATTAAATTATATCTCTGGCTTGGAGCCTCTCATTCATTTTGCTTTCAAACCACAACACCCAGTTATTCAACTTATTCATATGAAACAGAAATTATATTAGTCAAGATATTTTTCCTCTAAAAATTAACACCCATTTTTGGTGTTTTTAATCTTTGTACTCCTCTAAACAGAAAATATATTTAGAACTTCACTGACATCCAACACACTTTTTCAGGCAATACCAGAACCTTCCATATCTTCTTCAGAATTATTTAACCTACAAGGCCAACAGCAAAGTCCATGTTCAAACTGCTCTTTTGACCAGACTTCCATGAGATTTC
This sequence comes from Zosterops lateralis, assembly GCF_965231275.1. Taxonomy (NCBI): domain Eukaryota; kingdom Metazoa; phylum Chordata; class Aves; order Passeriformes; family Zosteropidae; genus Zosterops; species Zosterops lateralis. Next base: position 3,289,140 of record NW_028154616.1, on the reverse strand, counting down.
AGATAAAACAGGTATATTTTGCTCATGTTACCTGGTTGAACTTTCATAACCATTATGGATACGATGCCCCAAATTCTTGGATATCTCTCCAATTTAGATAATCTTTGTACTAAAAGAATAATCAGCAAAGACGAGGTAAAAAATAAATGGGGGAACCATAAAATTAGGAAATGGTAATAAGAAGTACTAAAAGCACTTCTTTGTTTAAAAGTGATAAATACCAAATGTTTCCACATACGTGAAAGACTTAAAAAGTTTTGCCTGTAAACAAAATTATAGGCAGTGGCCGAAATAATTTAATATCAAAAATTAATCTTTATTGGACTTTCTGAAAATTAAATTACTATCATCAAGTCATATTTAACATTATTCTAAAGCAAAATTCTGTTTACATCTTCTATAGCAAACATAACTTGTATTATCATTAATTAATCCAAATTAATTAATACAGGCTTGAATATTTTTTCCCACATCCCTAAAAATTTCCCCACCAGTCTCTGACAACTGCATGAAATAGAATCTCATTCTTCTCATGGGCTGAAATTTATTTCATACAGAAAGATTCTTTCTAGTTTTTACTCCACAGAAACAGGTATTGTCTGTTTATGAAAACTCCAGCCTTAAAAGAGAAAGAATTTGCAAAACTGTAGCAATATCAGTAACTATTTTTCCCTTCACAACACTACATGAAATATCATCACTGCAATAAGTTTGACAAGCTTGGCAAAATTTAAAAACCAAACAACCCACCAAATTGCCCACCCCCCAAAAAAAATTTCCCAAATTTTACATTTGTTTATAATTGCTTGAAATCCCATAATACAACATTACACAAGAGTCCCCAAAAATACTAAAGTAAACTCAGAAACTTAACTTTAGAAACTTTCAAGACTTAAATTTCCTAAGAAACCAGAGGAGTCTTAGAAACCTTGGGAACTGTAGAAGTATTTCTGCAGAGATCTCTCACCTGTAAAAGAAGAAAAACAAAGTTTCATTAAACATTTGGGCTCTTGTAAAATATTTTGTGTTTGGGTAAATTCATAACACAAGAACTGATGCTGCGTTTTTGCACATTGATCTTGAATTAGAAGAAAATTTCATAGTCATTATTAATTTCTACACTAAAAACACAAAGAACTCTCATTGGCCATCACAGAGGAAAAGTTCTGCTAAGTTTCAAATCTTTAATAGATTTTTTTTTTCCTTACAAACTTTGATATAATTAATTTTCCAAATCACATGGGGGACATTCACATCCAGAATAATTTAGCATTGGCTTTTGAAGCTCTGATACCAATCTACTGATACCAGTCTACCTCTGCATCTGAAGCAGGAGAGCTCAGCTAAATCAACTGCAAATTGACAAGAGTAAAATAATAAGAAAGGCATAAAATCAGAGGGGAAAATGACATATTAAGTGATTTTTTGCAAGAAACATTTGCACTGGGAACAGTAATTTGCTGCAACAAATATGCAACCACATTTGCTTCCAAAAGAAGTGCTTGTCCTTTTTTTTTTAACCCACAGAACTGCTCATCTGTTGAAATTTGTGTTTATTTCAAGCTTTTGTTAAGGCAGAGTCTTTGATCTTCACCTGTGCTGGCCATAAAGAACCTTTGTGCCACTTTTTCCTTAACTCCCTAGGTGAGCCTGTACTTCAGCCATATAAAGTTATCCCCACCTTGCTTGCAGAAGAAGATGGGTAGCTCTGTTTTCTGCATTAAATACAAGATCATTGATCATTGATCTGCTAAAAAGCCTATCAAGGACTGAAAGATTTTTGAGGTGATTTTTTTTGGGGAGGGAGGTAGGTGGGGTGGTGTTTTATTGGGTTTGGGTTATTATTTTATAGGTTTGATTTTTTTTTTTTTTTTTTTAAGTCTGAAAATACTTCTGCTGTTGTTCTGTGCTTGAACAGTTCCCAATATTTACAATTCAGATCTCGGAATGAAGCAAGTCATTGCAAGGCTCCCAGTGGTTTTAACAGGATCAGGATTTGGTGCTGTAAAACAACTGGCTGCTCTCCTCCTAAACTCCATGAGACCCATAATGTCATTTATTATGTGGCATTAAAACCATGGGTAGTGCAATGCCTGCTCTCTGCACCACTTTTCCTGCATGCCAGCTGTAGCTGAACACTGCATGTAGCACAACTCACTGCAGTAAAGTTCCCTGGGAAGGAGCTGCAATATGTAGTAATTAAAATTACAGCAGGATTTACCTTCTTTACCTTCATAAGCTGTTCTGTAAGGGTACAAAAAGCAGCATTGAACACATTGACTTAAAAAAAATATATAAAAAAAGGTTGAGTATCTGCTTAAAGCTGATTATATTTCAAGAATGAAAGAAAAAAATTTGCTTCCATTTGCCTGAGTTCTGAGGAACTTTCCCATTGAACTTACACCAGCATTTAGCTAAAAATATTCCTGTGTGCAAATCAGATAATTCCTCACATGGGATATACAGTTTAATCTCTGTACTTCAGCAACACTGACTGTAAATTAGAAATGGAGAAAGGCATGAAAGAAAAAAATTGAAGACAATTTTATTAATTTCACGTTTCAATTATAGGCAACCTCTTTAATCCATTCTCTGGCTTCTAAATCTGATCCTGTTTAGATTAAATAAAATACATTCATCTTGTAATGCAGCCTTGTGTTTATGTTTTCCCTCAGTGAGAAATCATAGGGAAAGCCTTTGAGTTTGTAAGCACTGCCTGTAAAGGGAACAAAGTTTTCCAGTAAGCACTTTAAAATATTCCAAATAATTCAGAGAAAACCAGATTGTTTACACACAGCAGACTGAGAGAAAGATTTGTGTGGATGGACCATCCAAAAGGAAGCAGAGAATCCAAAACTCAAATGCTTACTAATCACACATTGTGTAGAGCAGCTTTAGCAAATGTTCTTTCCAACAAGATATGCATAATAGGAACAAATAAAGAGCAACTGGAAAATGGACCCCTGTAGATGTTCACAGTCTGTTCTAAAAGTAAAATCTTTAAGATTTCCAAGTCCTAAATACAGAGTAAAAGTTACTGTTTTGGAAAGTCTCCAAATACACCAGAATATCCAAACATGGGGGTCAAGTTCAAACCCAAAGTGTTCAAACCCAAAGTTCAAACCCAAAAACATTGTAAATAAAGAAGCAGGTGATGGTGCTGAAGTGCTAAAGGAAGACACACTAGTCAAATAAAATCTTAAATATGTTTGTTCAGAAGGAATTTTGCAGCTCATATAGGAGAGAAACCACTTTTGTTTTACTGTGAACAGCACTGAATCTGTGAGAAAGAGCTCCCACAGATAAAAGAATAATCCCAGCAATGCACAGTCTGTTCTGCATTTCCATTTTCATGCCCCTTCATGCTTTAAATAAGTAAAAAGTGCTAATGAACTCTAATCTCTAATGAGCTGAGATGTAAAGCTGCAAAATGTCAAAGGCTCTTGGACTGCAAAAACATTGACTGGACACATTGCAGAGCATTTCTTGTATATTTTATTACATACCTGTAGGAGTAAACTCATTCTTAATTCATATCTATCAAGAGAAACAAGGAGAGAAACTCCTACCTAGAAAAGTGAAGGCCAGGGTCATGAACTATACAAAATGTTGGCCTTTCAGAACACATTTCTGTGCTGGCAGAGCTCAGCCCCTACAAACTGACACCAGATTCAGTGTCCAACATCAATCAGCTGCTGTGAGGATTTTGCTGCCTCTCTCTGAATGTTTCCAACAGCAGCATCTTTCTCAGTTTGGCTGAAATCAATCAGTCAAGACTGAATGGTGGACAAAAAAAAAAAAAAAAAAAAAAAAAAAAAACAACACCAAAATGGGGTAGTAGTTGTGTGAGAAAGAAGCAGCTGAAACCTCAGCCATTGAGGGGAATGCTCTGTTCTGAAAAGCCCTCTCTCCTCTCCCCAGTGACCTTGGTGATCCCTCCAGTCCTGTGGCAAACAGTATCCATCTCTAACACAAAAAGTCTCATTTTTTATAGGTCGTATAAATCTTATCTAACAGTTTCTAAGACAGGAATGAGGTATTTCATGTCTGTTTGGCTGCCACTTGATATTTCCTGTGTCATTGAGGAACATTTTCCATCCCAACCCCCTTCCCTTCAAGGCCCACTTTCCGCATGGAACACAAAAAAGCCAATGAATACAGAAGCAGAAAGTAGGAAATACCAAGCCAAACACTGTAGGTGTCTTCCTTCACAGCATCCAGTGTTACATCACTCTAGATATTTTTAAAGAAATTTATACAACAATCCAGCACCATTTATGGGTGAACATTTCACTTAAGTGCTAAAATCCATCCAGGATTGTTCACAGTCAGAGTTCTTTGACTAGTAGTTATATTACTTGGCCAAACTACAAATTGTTCTCTCAGGATTTTTGGTAAGGGGATATGGGATATGGGACCAGAAATTATATTGAGCTTCACGAGTTGCTGAACACACTTTCCATCTCTTCTTTGCACCCCAAGAAGGATAAATATAGAAAATATGAAATAACCAATTGCACAAGGGATCACACTGAGATCAATACCCATTTATAATTTTTTACTTGAATAATCAAAGCAAATTAAAACCCACCAAACCCTCAGACATATTCCCATATTTCTGGTTATTTGGTCAAAACAGACCTTCACCTAAACAACCTGATTTTTATCTACAAGATTCACCTTCTGATACACTCAACCTGTCTTTCAGCACAACTTCCAGATAGATGGAAAAACATACATCAACTTCTAGTTTTGGAGACACCAGGATCATTCCCACTACAGTCAGCCTGACTTGAGGAGCACAGAAATCAGAAAGTTTATCAGCTAAAGTAAATCCCACTTCGGTGTGTTCATCAGCCATGCACTGAAATCCATTTTTCTGGGGCGGCCTCAGGACACAGTTTTTGTCAGAAAAGCAGCAAGATCAGCTTCTCAGATTAAGATGCTGATTTAAAACTTCATCACACAGCTTTGTTTACCTACTTTCAGATAAACCTTTCCAGGTTTCAGATATGCTATTCCTTAAGTAAGAAACTTTTTTTTAAAATCCAGTCATTCACAGGTAGATTGTCTCTAACAAAGTGAATTAATTTAAAGGAATATTTCATGTGCAAAGAATCAAAAGAATCTGACAGATGAAGACTAAGGGACTAAAATGTCCCACCCTCTGAAAAAGGTTCCAGTCTAAAATTCAGAATGACACCAGCAAGGCATCAGCTGCTCTATAACGACACAGACTTTTAAAATATAGCAAGATAAAAGATCAAGAAAACCTGGATTGCAGATTCTTAAAAAATCAGGCTTTGTTGATAAAAAATGAAGTACAATTTGGGAAACCACGAACAGTGCAGCTCACTCAAACAAAACTCATCCATGTTAGTAGGAAGTATGCTATAAAATCCCAATTAGCATAGCCTTTTAAAAAACATTCAAGTACCAATAGTTGTTGCATGGCTTTGCTTTTCCAACTTTTTAAAACATGGTATGTTCATTAAAAAGCATCTGTTCTTATTACAGCATATTATAATAACTGCTAAGGAGAATATTTTTGTTTAATTATTAGCAGATGCAGCACGCTTAGAAATGTTTCTCTGAACACAGAATTTCTGCAAAGGTGACTAATTATTGTGACTAGTTTCATACTTTAATCAAGGCAATGCAAGCAACACCAGCAGCAAATTTGTGGCCAGGCAGCTCCAGCACCCATTATATTATGTTATGGGTTTTTTTTCCAGACAAGGGCTAGAAAATAGATTTATTTGCCTTCTTGAGCATCACCTGAACAGTTCTCCAATGAGTTCTGGTCAGCTGCAGTTCTGCAAGTCCAGCAGCATAATTTCTTTTCCATGACTTTCTGTGCATCAGTAAAAATGGATTTAAAAAAAAAAGAACAAAAAACATGCAGCACTTATATCTAGCCTGAGTTTTCAGATACGGGATTTATCAAGCAACACTTTCAACAGTAAATGTACCTGACATTTAGTTGCTGAAGTAAAGTAAATATAGGACCCAATAGTGTCATTTTTATGGAGTAGAACTACACTTCAGAGTATATGTCAAAAGTGAAATTCATTTAACTAAACTGAAAAGAACCATCTAAAACTGACAAGGGATATGAAAATAGGTTGATACAAACATTCCAAAGATTCTTTTACAAGGTATCCCTGAGGAGGAGAAACTGTTAGACCATCAAAGAACATTATCCTGCTACCTACAGAGACTCTTTGTGTCGGATATTACATTTATGCTGCATAGACTTCACTGTCCATTAGAATCATTTTGATACTCGTGTGTCATTTCTCCTGTGATACTCTACACTCTGTGCTTGCTCATTAAATCCCAGTATTTGTTTATTAAGAGCATGTCAGCCCAACAACAAATCTGGAGTTCAAATTTAGACAATGCAAATGATCATGGGGAAAAAAAAACAACACTGCTGCCTGGTGTGAACTCATCACTGTGTATTTACATAACCTTGTTTTGGAGGCTGCTGAAATGACACTCTGCTTCTGAACCTGCTCTTTTCAGGGGAGGCTAAGCTGGGAAGGAGGAGTGGAGGTGTCACAGGTGCTGTTAAGGGATGGATAGGTTGGGTAGAGCAGCCACAAGCAGGCTGAGAGCCTGTGGGTGCAAAGGAAGGATCGGGCACAGCACACCATGAGCTTGGGGTGCACTATGGGCCACCTGATCAGTGCAAGCTGTCCAGGAGCTGCTGGACAGCAGCTGAAGCTGTCCCTGCTTCAGCTGCAGGGAATGTCACACTCCCAAGTTCTCACCCTGATGTGGGATTTCAACCACCCAGATATCTCCTGGGAAAGAAATACAGCTGTCCAGGAAAACAATGAGAAAAACCTTCAGGTATGAGACAAACCAAATGGAGTAGTAGCATAACTGGATGTGGTATGGATACCTTTAACAGAGGAATTAAGCAGGAGGCAGCCTGGGCTGTACTGATCATGCCCTGGCTGATTTCCTGATCTCAAGGAAGACAGGTCTGTCAAAGAGCAAAATCAGGACCCTGAATTTCAAAAGAGTGAACTTGTAGCTGTTTAAAGAATGAATGGATGAGATCTCCTGGGAAGGTCTCCTTAGAGCCAGCAGAGCTGGCCACGTTTTAGGACCACTTTTCTTAGGAGCACAAGGATTCTCCATCCCGGTGCATAAGAAGTCAAGCAAGACAGGCCAGAAACTCCTTTTGTGCCAAGGAAAGAAAAAATACCTGGAGAAATACAGATCTCATTTCTGTGAAGGTTATGGAGTAGATCCTTATTGGAAGCAGTATTGAGGCATGTGCAAGACAAGGAGATTGATCCAAAGGGAACTGCAGTTATAAAGAAAAGCCTTCTGGAGATGTGCAGCCATAGTTTAAAGGGCTCATTCTGTCCTTCAGAAGCACCCCTGCAAATCCCTGCTCTCTGGGGAAGATGTAGCAGAGCAGGTCCATGTCTTCAGGCCATTTTATTTGAGCATTCCATGCTAGCATGGGTAGTTAGTTATATTCCTGGCCATTATCCATGGATAAGTGGACAGGAACCCCTTTTTTCCCTAGATAAAAAGAGAAACACCATTATTGGTTCCTGATGCTTTTTTTTTTGTTTTGTTTTCCTTACCTTGGGACAGTAAGTCTGAGAACAGCCAAGAGAGAAAGAAGTGAGGGCAGGACTGGGTGTAATGTCCTTGGACATTACAAGAGTAGCTTGATTTTCCTACAGAAAAGGTTAGTAATAGTGTGACTCACATGATACACGGATAAAATTGGGAAGTGGGAATAGGGCAAAACAGAAAATAATAGTCTCAAAAATTTTTGCTTCATACCCCATGCAGTGTGTGGCCTTTTTGGCCAGCTGAATTCAAACACTCAACCCTTGAGTACCTTTTCCCCACAACAACTGCTGATTGTGCTCTTAGGCTGCAGAGCATCCTGGTCCCAGTTCATGCAAACAGGCCAATTTCCATCTCTAGAAGCCCAAAGAAATCACAACTACTTCATTATGTATGAACCTGTAGAAGGAAAAAATCAGTTACTTGTAAACATTTACAAGCAAGCCGTGCAGTAAGCTATAAGAAATTCAATTATATTCAATATAATGTCTTACTGCAGGAAAACAATTAATCTTGTATTCAAAAGGATTGAAATGACCTTGAAATATTTTGTTGAGGAAGCAAACTTTTCAAGAGCCTTTGTAATCAGCTCTGCAACTAAAAGGGGAAAAAAAAGAGCACGAAAAGAAATTCACACCTGGGCTTTCTAGAAGATAGCTGTATGAAATAACTGAATAAACAAAGTGGCACATTTCAGATTTGATTACCTACTTTAAAAACAATTTCTAAAATAAATTCAGCCACCTTTATGAAGTCCATTAATTAATATGCATTATTATCTCATTTAATTCATAATTTGCAGCAATTTCCTCTTGCTTCATGCCAGGGGGTCAGGGTGTAGTTTTCTATACCATCTGGTGTCATTTTCAGTTTTTAATTCCTCTTCCATTTCTCCTATGTTTTCTGAAACGCTGTAGCTCTTTATTCTTGTACATTTCTGTCAGTGACTACATACTCAGCTGTCTCCATCATCCTTCCTCTTTAGAGGAAGGAGTTTCCGTGACCTGGGGAGATTGTGGTGGCTCATGAAACTCATTCTTCAAACTAGCAGGAAGCCAGAAGACCCTGGAGAGAGCAAGTCCAGGTTATCACACCTTGTACTCATCAAGGTTCAGCATCACTACCTCTACCAAACGTCAACTGTGTGGTTGTCCCTTGGCTCATTGAATTGCATTGTTCTACTTTACCCAGTTTAATCAGATTCCACATCCATAAGGTCCCTTCTAAAATGACCTCTTCAAATGCACCTTCCACTTAACACACCCCAAACAGAATTTTGCACGTTTCTTCAAAACAAGAATTGATTAAATGTTCTGGATCCTTTGCTTCTGCTCACCCTCTTTCCCTTCTCCCACCTTTTCCTTCCACCATACAATACAGAAAGGTCTCTCATCTGCTTTCCTTTTCTAATTCTTGCACCTGCTTAGTGATATTATGCAGTGCTGGTTTCAGCTGGGGTAGAGTTAATTTTCTTTGCAGGGGCTGGTGTGGGGCTGTGTTTGGATTTGTGCTGAACACAGGGCTGATAACACAGAGGTGTTTGTTGTTGCTGAGCAGGGCTTGCACAGAGCCCAGGCCTTCTCTGCTCTTTGGGAACTACCCTGGTGAGGGAGCTGGGGGTTCCTGGGAGGGTGGGAGGGGACACAGCCAGGACAGGGGACCCAAAATGACCACAGGGAGAGTCCAGACCATGGGATGTCATAGAAAGTGAGGGAAAGGAGGAGGAAAAGGGGGATATTTGGGGTGATGGTGTTTGCCTTCCCAAGTAACCATTACCTGTGATGGGACCCTACTCTCCTGGAGAAGGATGAACTCCTGCCTGCCCTTGGGAAGCAGTTAATCAATTCCTTGTTTCACTTTGGTTGTGTGCAGAGCTTTTGCTTTCCTTATTAAACTACCTTACCTCAGCCCATGAGTTTTGCAGCTTTTACCCTCCCAATTCCCAGTTCTACCCATTTTATTCTATTCCCAGTTTTATCTTCCCAATTATCTCCTCAGTCCCACTGGTGGGGCAGAGAGTGAGTGGCTCCATGGGGCGGGGCTTAAAGCACAAGACAGACCTGCTTACATGGGTTTCTCTTCCACTCACCCTCAGCTTCTCTGTTTTCAGGAGTAAAGGCTTTTTTCTGCCTGCCCAGCACAGGACATAATGCCTGGCCCATGGTTACATGTCATTACAGCCATGAAAAGAGTATCTCAAAACTATTGGCTTTGTTTAGAAGAGAAATCACTATTTTATCTGAGACAAAGTAGATCTGGAGTTGATTACTGTCTAAACCCCCTGCAAAAATATTACAGAAAGCCAAGACAAACTAGGGCAGTTCATCCCATGAATTTCTTGGAAATGTTTGACACAACCCTGTGCAATTAGAAGTCCCACAGAATGTGGGACTAATTAATATATTACTATAATTAATATAAACTTCTCATTTTCTTTTAAATTACAATATCATGCAAAGGAATGCTTTTCTGCAAATTTTAAAGATTTAGTTCTTTTTAAATTCTTGGTAAAAGAACCTCTCATGTTTAGTTAGGCCAAAGCCTGACCTACCTTGGTACCAGTTTGTGAGTAGCATGCCTGGAAAATGATAATGTAAAAAAAGGGGCCACAAATAAATGCCTTAAAATCTACCTTAAAAAAATCCATTTATAAAAGCAAGCAAATGAACTTGACACAAAAAACAGCGGGACTACCAGCTGAGCTCTGGACCATTTAAAGAACATCAATAAGCTCAAGGTTGCTTTAGTAACTCATCTACGACCAGAACAGAACTATCACACAGTGAGGCAGCCAAACTATTTTGTCTTCCAGACTCACCCTAAGTCATCTTAGGGGCCTGTTCTGTCTTTTCTGGATCTCACTGATATACAATTGGTGAATTCCAACATATACTATCCCAAATATTCCTCTCATTATTACAAATTTGTTTCCAAGACATCCAAGAAACACAGGCGAGGCTGGAAAAGTTTTGCAATTCATCCATTAAAGTGCTTTTTTTCCCCCTCGAAAATCTTGATTTATGATATTCCAAAATAGATAATTATTGTTGCAAAATAACCAACTGCATTAGTATAAAATTCCAGCCACAGCCCAGGAAGTGAGAATTGATCTGTGGCATGACAACTCACACTTATTATGTTGTGTGGTTTATTTATAACTGAGCAATTTCAGAGTGTTTAGCACTGTAACACACCAACCTTTCTCTAATTCCAGCACAATGTTTTACACTCATCAACAATCAGGTTTTTGTTTTTGTTGTTCCTCAAAATGTTGAAGGTGGTGCACAAGAAGTACTCAAGCTAAAACTAATTTTGGGAGTGCAAAATATTCAAATATTTATAAATAGGAATCTATATGCCCATGATGAGGTATATGGAGAGAGGTTCTGCTCTGAGTTAAAGGTAAGAAAGGATCATCATGCTCTACGTGTTCCATTCATGATTGCCATTGGAAAGGATGCCTGACACAGGTTTGTTTCATATTTGCATACTGAGCTGCTTACTTCTTTTCTCCACTTTTTTGCTCAGACTCTCTGGACCAAAGGGATCATTATGGGATTGCAGGTCTATTTTAATACAAGCACCTAGTTCCTCCCACCTCCACCTCCTTCTCAGGGTATAAAAATGGTTGAAAAAATCAAACCATTCCCACGGAACACCCTTCCTTTTTGAATACATTTGCTGATCTGTTAATTACACCAAACTTCCTCTCCAACACCTATGTATTTCACCAGTTATTTATAGAACTCAAAATAACCCAACATTTCTTTAGCACCTCAGAACTGCACACCTCCTTCTTCTTCCGGCACTGAAGGATTTTTGGGATGTTCTCCTTTGGATGTTCACTGCAGACTGTGGAAAGAAGCATTTTATTTCTGAGAAGAAAAGCATCGCCTGGGCTCTTTCTGAGCACCTGGCCTTGTCCTGCCCCACCAGGAGTCAGCAGGTGACAGAGGTGCAGGTGTTTGTCTGTCCCAAGGCAAAGATCACTCACTGTTATTGTTTTTCTCTGTCAAATATGTTTGTGTCTCTGCACAAGGGCAAATAACTGCTGTGAAGCTTCACTCTCCCCTCTGGGGCCCTCAAAATGACCACATGAATACAATTTTTTTTTTTTTTTTTAATTTAATGATTGGTTCTGTTCTCTCACACTTGCAGCATATTATTCTGCATTAACTTTGCCTCTCCTTTCAAAAGAGCACCATGAACAGCCTTTCCCAGCACAGAATATGTAATTGATTTTTTTCCTTTGACCAATGTGTTGCCAGGAGGTACTGGTTTGCTCCTGTTGCACAGCTATTTAATTAACAGACAGTGCTGGCAGTGGAAAATATTCAAATATTTAGAAATAGGAATCTATGTGCCCATAATGAGGTATATGGAGAGAGGTTCTGCTCTTAATACATTGAGAATCAAAGGTGCTCTAAGATAAGTGACCTGAAATACAAAGACATAGAACATACAGAGCCAAAACCCAGCAGCCTCCCCAGCTTTTAATTTCTTTGATATTTTATACCAGAGCATAACTTCTGACATTCTTTTCTTTCACTTTCATTTTCTTGCTCTCAAAAGAAAAATAATTTACCGATCTTTTTTTCCACAGATTTTTACATTATTTGAGAAAGTATATGTAAATATATGGGAAATGAAAATAGCAGGCTGATGGGAATACTTTGATAAAATTGTACGTGAATAAAAGATGTGAAATCATACTGTTATAAATGTCTTCATCCATTAAGTTTTAGTATCAAGTAAATTTCCAGCCGTACAAAACTGATCTTTTTCATCTTTCTTTCCCTACAGAAGTCACAGTTCACATTTGGAATATTATATGCGCTTCATAATTGAAAAAAAAATGCTATCAGCTCTCAAAATTTTCCTCCAAATTAGTAAGTCAAAAAAATTAAATTCCCCTGGCATCAAAATATTTGTTCATGTATGAACAATGGAAACTATTAATATGTACATTTCCAGAGTAATATTAGAGCCTCTGCTCATCATGGAAAAGCATGCTGTAATTATAAACTTTTCTTTCTTTATCCAATCATGTCCTTACTATATGGCTAAATATATTCATAATTAGGATTAGATGACTTGGTACCTTACAGCATACATTATATATTTTGTTTTATATATAATGTACTGCAAAATCATGCAAACATTGAAATATTTCAAATTAAACTCTTAATTTGAACTCATTGTAGTGTACAATTTAATCACCAGAATAGCCTGAGAGATGAGGAAAATGTGTGAAAAAAAAAAAAAAAAAGGTTGGAAAACACCATTGAGTCCAGTCATTAACCCAGCACTGTCATTTTCCACTAAAGCCCATCCCTAAGGGTCAGACCTACAAGTGTTTTAAATCTCTCCAGGAGCAGTGACTCCACTACCTCCCTGGGCAGTCCATTCCAATGCCTGACCACTTTTCTAGTGGGGAAATTTTTCCTAACACTCAGTTTTAGCTTTCTCTGGCACATTTGAGGCTATTTCCTCCTGTCCTGTTTCTTGTTACCAGGGAGAGGTGACCAGGCTTCACTTTGCTGCAACCTCCCTTCGTGCATTTGTAGAGAGCAATGGGGTTCTGTGTCTGCTTTCCCTCCCTTTAAAACAGGGAAAACTGGGGAGCTTGAACTTCTCTGAAAACTACTCGATTCCACCTGCAAAGCTAAACTTGGGACGGTTCAGACTTTGGCTCCCTTTAGTCAACAACCACAGAACCTCGATGTAGGGCATCCTCAGGTTGAGACACCCTTTCCATTTGAACCAGGGCCTACCACACAAAGAAAACCAAACCCCATTCTGAACTGGTACTCCAAAATACAAAGATAGCCAAGTCTCAGTCAACAGGCAATTTCAGAACCTGGAAGCATGTTAAAAAGGGATATTTATAAAAGGTCAGCAAGACTTCAGTAATGGAGGTGAAGCTACATTCAAATGGACATATTTCCAAAAAGCAGGGCCAAAGATGGACAGTGAAAGACATTTTATTCACTCTGAGCTGTTTTCCACTCTTCTGACACATAGTGAGCATGTCCAGGTTTTACTCATGAGCTGTTCATGTGTTGTGTGAGGTGGCTGGTGCATGCCTCCAGAATGATAGAAGAGCACAGCTATATGAAGAATATATAGCTTATAGAATAATAATAATTAATATAGAATATATATAGGGGAATAATCTCTTCCATATGCACTGGCATCAGATATCCCAAGCATCAGTGGACAGAAAACAGCAGATGAATTGCAGTAAGACCCTTTGTTGATCTGGCAGAGGAACACAGGAGAGTTTAGAAATAGTTCTCAAGTTGCATCAAGAACAAGTTGTTTCTTCCTACACATTTTACTAATGAGACAGAAAGAAAGTTGCTAAAACACAAAGTCTGTTTATATGTGATAGACTGGGGGGCTGGGAGAGGGGCTTGTTTTTATTGTAGAGGCCAGGAGAGGCAAAATTCTTGCATTTGCTGCTGCCATGTTCTAGGGGAGTTTTGAGCTAAAAGTAAGGTCCACATGTTGACTGTGTAATAAACGACTTAACGACCATGTACAAACTCATTTTACAAAATTTAAAATACTAACGGTTTCTTCAAAAAGACTGTGCCCTAGCTGGAACTCAAATTCAGTTTTACCAACTCAGGTCCTTCTTCATAACAACAAAAAAGCCATCAGAGGCTACATAAAATTTTCCTGCAGTACTGTGGATAGGAAATGCAGAAGAAGAATTCAGATGACATGGCAATCAAAACACACAACCTACACTCTCAAATATCTGCATATCATACTCCCAAGCCCTGCTATTTTGATTTCAAAAAGCTAGAAATAGTGGCCTCCATGCACATTTGTGGTCTTTCAAATTACCTGATCTGCTAAGAAAATAAGATGCTGTCAGTTGCTTTTTTGGAATTTCTCGTGAATTATTGTTATATGGAATATTGCAGAGGATTGTCTAAGAGCTCATCACCTGAGAGTTTATATTAATGACAAAGGCAGCAAAGGAAGTTTAGTTTTCTAATCAATTGTGTTATAGAGCACTGCATAAGTTAATTATTTTATAGAGGGTATGGTTATGATCCAAGAATAAAACTTTAATGAACTATAAGTTATGACCAACTGGCAACCAGAGTGTCATAAAATATTCCCAACAACAAGGAATATGGACAAAAGTGCTTTTGTTGTTCTTGTTGTTTTCCAATTTACCACTTTCAGCCTCCATGGAAGACCTATAAACCTCTTGCTGCCTTTCCAAGATTAATGTTAGTTTAGGGAAAATCAATGATTCCTTAGCCACTAGCTAAGGGAAAAAACTTTTCATTTTTATATCCCACCTGTCAGTTTGTCACAGGTAAGAGTGAGTATGTATTTGGGTCCAATGGGTTCATAAATAAAACAAGTAGTGACAAGAGCAATATACTGGGAACTGCTAAAAATGTTTTAATTTTTTTTGCCTGTTTCTTCCCTCATTCCAATCTCAAAAACACCTCCATAGGATCTGTAAATTTCCAAAAGAAGATGTGCAAGACCTCCTACAAGATGATGTGTCTCAGTTGCCATGCTTTGACACAAATTAACCTGGTACACAGCTTCCCAAATTCTTTTTTTGGCTGATTTTAGCATTCACTAGCCTTTGAAGAGGGCAATGCACTGAATTTACCTGGCTGCTCCTCACATAAGGAAGGAGCAACCTCTTCATTTATTACAAAGCAATATGAGCAACCTGTAGATTTACTTTTAATTTAGTTCAGAAGGTTTTCATGGTTTTTAAATATTGAAAGTGTGAGGTTGTCTAATGGTACACAAAAATGTCTGACAGTCACCCAGAAATTAAAAAAATCATTAAGGCAATAATGTGGGAGAAAAAAGACATGAAATACACAAGAAAAGAAAGAAAGAAAATATTTTACAAAGCAAGATATGTGGATAAAGCCTAGTGACAGAGTTGACAGTTGATGATAGTTGAACAGAATATTTTTCCCATCACCTGAGATGGAGGTTGGGGAGCAGCTATTGGAAGGGAGAGAATAAGAGAAAAAATGTTAAGACAGGACCTGATATCAACTGCATTATTAGTTACTGACAAAAAAAAAATCTACATTGTTTTCCATGCTAAACTTTAGGATCCAACAAAAAAGATTTTAATGATGAATAATAAACTTTTGCAGTAAGAATATTTTTTCCCACAAAAGCATCAGAATAAAATTACAAATTTTCTTCATACAATTGAAATTTTGACAGTTCCTTTAAAAATTAAAGCTAGATCTCATTTCCAGAGGATCTGTTGGAAATATCAGTTGAAGGCTTTCCAACATTAGCAAATCTGTATTTCTAAATTTTGAGAAGCCTACCTTATTCAACTTTAATTCTGCAGAACGTTTTTGCTACAATTTAATTATTACACAATTTCTATATATGATGGGATGTAACTTGCTAAAATTTTGGAGTGCCATGTGTCTGTAGAGTTTTATTACCATTTAGTAAACAAACAAAACCAAACAAAAAACCACAAATGAATGAGTTCCTCTTATGAAACAAAGAACAAATACAGAAGATTTAATCTGATTATTGATAACAGTCAAGTATCAAACAGTGAAAAAAAAGGCCACTGAATTAATCTCTGAATGTAAGGTAGTTAAAGACCACTGATTAATAAAAACTCTAACTGTGCATTCTTGAAATCTACAGTGATCATCACAAGCACAGATTGGAGACAAGGCTGAAAATCAGAGGCAATTTCCTTCTAGTCGCTATTCTAATTCCCTTTCAACTGCTGAAAAAGGTTAGAAAGTCACTAGAAATCAATGTCTAAGATGAACAGATGTCAAAAAATTCCACAGCTGGACATCAGTCCAAGTAAAACATAAGCCAACTTCTGAAAAACCCAAGACCGGAAAAGTATGGATTCTGTTTCCCACATATGATTGTACAGACATATGATTACATACAGTTTTTATACGTCCTTTGTTTTGTCTTACTGAAAGTCATCAAATATGCATTGTTCCACACAAAATGAAGAAATGCCATACTAAATCTTGAGCACATATGAACCTTCTGAAAAACTGGAGTAGATGAAGCCAACTGGATAGTGAGTTCAAGGATTTCAAACTTTTCTCCTTTCCAAACAGTCATCTCTACTAGTTTGGGTAGCACTGCCATGTCAAGCTGCTCCTCTTTGAAATTTACCCTAGTTCAAAAGAACATTATTGACAAAAGTGAGCTCTAAAAATTCATTAATCCTTCAGGCCTCCTCAATAAATTGCATAATAGGGAAGAAGCCATATCTTCTCCACTGGTGTATAATTTCTTAGACACTAAAAAAATACAGAAATGATCTGGAAAAAAACACAGCAATGAAGTGAAAATACTAGATGTAATAGATGTAGGACGTTCCAACACAAAATCAAAAGCCAGTCCCACCTCTAGCCTTGAAGGGCTGTGGCAGAGGGGTGGAAGTGTGGCACTCCTGACACTTTCCTGCATGCTCAGAGCATCTTTCCCCAATGGGAAGACTCAAGGAGCAAGAAACTGAAGGGTGGAACAAGAGAAGCCCACATCCAAAGAGACAGGAGACAGGCAATTGACTGCAACTCTCCACACCATTCCTGAGGGACAGAACCTCCTCAGGAACCTTATTTCACTGCGTTCTCTTCACACCCAAGGTGGGCACCAGAAATCGTGTGTGCCCAGGGCCCCAGGTTTCCATGGCTGGAGGGATCCATGTGTGGAATCCACGGCTCTGTGAGGCCATGGATGGACTCCAGGGCTTTGTCCTGGGCAGGCAGAGAAGGTTGGTGACAGCAGGTGGGGCAGCAGTGCAGTGGCACCAACACCTGAGAGGCTCCTGCTGCTGGTGCTGGTGACGCTGGCAGTGCCGAGGTGTGGCTGAGCTTTGGCGTCTGCAGCCTCCAGCTCCTGGCACCTCAAGGCAGAGCCCACTGACCAAGCTGGGCATTGCATTTGAGGACAGGCACAGAGAAGGCAAAGTGTCCCAAGCAGTGGAGCAGAGCAGGTCTGTGGGAAGGAGGGAGGGAGGGCAGATGAAGCTCCTGCCCAAGGCTGCCAAGGGAAGGCCTTTGGGAGGGAAGGGGAGCCTTGAGCTGACACTAAGCCCTTCAAGGACCCAGCTGCCCCTGCTGAGCAGGATTTCCTCAGGCTTTGTCTCAAGACAATGTCAGGATCTGAAGTGATGTGAGCAGCTGGAATGCAGGGCTGTGCATTCCCTCTCTGTAGAGAGTAGTTTTTCCCCAGGGAAGAGGAAAACCTGGACTAATGCCCTGGAAAACCCTGTTCTCAGTACAGTAAGCAAAAGATTTGCTCACATGCTCCCTTTGTTCAAGTGTGCAAATTGTTGCCAGAAGGTTCCCAGTTCTTTGTATCACCATAGCTTGATTTTTGGTGCAGAAATTTTCATATTCCTCATCATTCTCCCCTATTGGACCCTTCCCTCAGACCCTGCCTTAACTCCTCCCCACACTGGGGTGTATAAATACCCCTGTCTGAGGCTGGCATCGAGCCTTTTGTTCCCTTGTTACTGCCTTCTTCTAGTTTGTTCCAAATATAGTGAACACCTTTTTGCTTGTTATTTTTGCATTATTAAAATTCTGGTTTTGGACAATTGGATCAAGGCTGCCTCTCTCCATCAAATCACCATCAGGGCAGAGTCCTGAAGAAACTCAAAGGGGTCTGATCATCTGGGAAGTCTCACCTCTCCCCAGCCCATGTGGCAACATCTGGGCAAGGTCTCCATTGTCTGTCTGTAGCAGCCTGGGGGGGCCCTTCCTGTCCTCCCCCTGCTTGGGGCACTGGCCTTGCTTTCTTCTGGCATCCTCAATGCTGAACTGCTCTCTACACAAACCTGGCTCTTCAGGGCTCGCTTCTGATTTGTCTCACACCTTCCTCTCCTTCCTCCTTCCCACCTGCTCATGGAGCATCTTTAGGCAGCTGCCTTTGGAACCTGCAGCAGCAGGAGTGCCCTGAGGAGCACCCCAGGAGCCTTTCTGCAGGGCTAGCAGGGACACCAGAGTCTGAATCTTGGCTCTTTTCTCCTTTCTCTCTCTTTCAAGGAAGGATCAACCATGGCTGGAGGAATCTTCAGCCAGCCCTCTCTGCAAAGAATGGAGTTTTTCTCGAGGATGACAAAGAAATTGTGCAGAGGATGAAGGAGCAGGAGGTGACCCTTGGGCAGCACCAGCTGCTCCTGGAGAAGGAAATTGCAGAGCTGGAAAGCAGACAGGAGTCTCTGGCATGGCCTGGGTGGGAAGTGGAGAACAAGATGCAATGGCAGACGTGCACAGTGCTTGGCTGCTTGTCCCTGCAGTGTTGGTGATCTGGAGGCAGCATAGGGATGGAGCCAGAGGGTAGCACAGAGAAGAAGAGACTGAGGCAGGAGAAGGGATTTTCCTGGAGAAAGCCTGCAAAGGAGTGGCCTTCCTGACAAAGCCCTTCCTGCTGCTCAGGGCCATTTCCATCTCCATGGGCAGAACTCTACGATATCTGTTGCTAGTTGTAAGTAGACTGCACTAATTGCCCTTGAAATTACTTTGTTCCACCACCAAAATCTTTGGGCACTATGAGGTTAAGAATTTCCTTTTTGTGTTGATAGTTAGAAATAGCCTCTGTATTGATTTATTAGTTTCTTTAAGGATTCTTATAAATAATGTGTATAAATGTTATATGCTTTGTATTGATAGTTAGAAATGGGCTGTATTAATTGCTAGAAAGAGTCTACGTATTGGTTTAATATTGTCTGTCATGAATCTTATAAATCAGTATAATTTTTATACTCTGTGCTGATGATTAGAAATACTCTGCATTGGTCTGTATTACTTGCTAGAAATAGTACATGTATTGGATAAAAAAGCTCTGTAATGAATCTTATAAATAGTAAGTCTAATTTTTATAGTGTCTTGATCATTAGAAATAGTCTGTATTGGATGTTAGAAATAGTGTCTACTGGTTGTTAGAAATACTCTGTATAACTTTTTTCTACTCTCTATTGATTGTTAACAATAGTCGGTGAACTAATTCTTAGAAAAAATATATATTGATTGTTATACTCTATTGATTGATTGCTAGAAATAGTCTTTGTATTGATTCTGGTAAATAGTCTCTATTGTGATTTTTCTAAAGAATCTATATTGATTATTATACTCTATCTATTGATAAAAATAGTCACTGTGTTGATTGTTAGAATTACTAGGCTTCTGTTAAGATTCTGGTAGATTCAAACAAAGGAATAAACTTAGAATTGTTTCCTTGCAACCACACGACTTCCTCTTCTCTTTGGCCTCTGCCACCGTCCTTGCACCATGCACTCCTCTTACAGGCCTAAATACAAACACCACAGAAATAGTGTGCCAAACACAGCTACAGGTGTGCACCCTGCATATTTCTTCTTTCTTGGGAGGATATAGTAGGGCATTTAATTTTTTTCATGGGTACATGTCTAGTGCTCTATATTCCTGGAAATTTTCTCTTCACAGAAGCCCTTTTGGGTTTTTTGTTGGTTTGTTGTTTTTTTTTTTCTCCCCTAAATGAAAGAGAAAAACATCACTGTTGGGTTCTGATTTATTTGTTTGTTCTTCTTACCTTGGGGCAGTAAAGCTGAGAACAGCCAAGAGATAAAGGAGCAGTGGGGGTTGGACTCGATGGTCTTAAGAGGTCCTTTTCAACCCCAAATATTCTGTGATATTGAGACTCCTCCCTGAAAGACACCAGTCACCCACTTGCTGTTTGGAACCTCTCCAGAGAGATTTGCTCCCTTTCCACTTCTCACTTTCCATTGCTTCTGAGCTTTTTAAGTTGGAAAGTCTTGCCTGACAACTCTTTTAATTTGTATTTAGAATGGCAAATGAAAGCATTTTTTACTTGAGCAACATGTTTCATGGAATTTTAAATGGCACTGCCCCTCAAGATTTCTTTAAATTGCTTACATTTTATACCACTTATAGAATAATTTATATAAATTTATATAAAATCCACTATTCTAGCCAAGTATTTATCCTTGACATAGCATTGCATAGCACAGGCACAGCAAATAGGGAAAAAAAGGCGTCAAAAGGTGTCAAAAACATTGAAAAGTGGGTCTTTATTCATTGTACCTCAAGGCTCCAAAAGAAAGTGTGGAACTACAAAGCAGAAGCTCTATGTATAACTTGGTACAAAAGAAACTTATTTGTCATTTAATCAAAGAAATTGATTAACATAAGTTGAAAAGATTAGTGCTACAACAATCATATCATTTTCTTTCTAAAAGCCAAATGCAGAATCATTAAAAATGAAGTTTTCTCTTTCAAGCAACAAATTTACACAGCTGGACATCTAGAGCAAAATCCTGCTAGATATAACACAGGGACAGTCATGATGAGCTGGAAAAATAAACAGTTTTCCTGCCTTATGCAAATATCTCAGATGTTACAGTGAAGCCAAGCTAACACTTTTAAAACCTGTTAAGCCTATACCCACTTATATCCTCAAAACCGAGATAATTTTGTTTAGAGTACTCAGGAAGGGGTGGTAAGGACTTAAATTTGTGTTTAGAATAGGAAGAAGCCAGCTTTTGTACTGGAATAGCTAACTCTTGGGGAATATTAGCATTAGCCCAGCCTACTGTAACTTTTGTGGGGTAAGGGAATGTGGCATGACACCTCTCCTTGTTTTGATTTGAAATTTTGCATTAAAAAATTGAATGGCTGCAGTAGTGCCAAGATTGGCTTGTTTGGTTGAAGCAAAACAAGAGTCTTCTGGTCAAAACAGAAAATTTCTCTTCAACTCGACAGCTCATGATGTGACAGTGAGAAGAAAAATTTGCAAACTAAAGTTTGATACAAATGCACCCGCCTGTTCCTTGGTGTTTGCTTGTGGATAGTACCTGTTAGTGCTGCTAGACATCACACAAGCATGTGAAAAGGCTTATGTAGAAATCAGGAGGCAGAAATGCATCATCCTGGACACCAGTAAGTCAACTAATTTAAAATACAAAATATAAGCACAGCTGAGGTTTCCGTTCAGCCACAGCTCTAAAGAGAAGCTTGAATCACCACGTCATCCATTCTACCACCAAACACTGCTCTGTTCATAAATGCTTCTGGAAGATAATCTGTATAATGTGGATTCAGAGCTTCACATTAGAGAAAAGAGTCAAGGAGCACAGCAACATATCTTAGGTTTCCACTGAACAGTTAAACAGAAAAATCTTTTAGTTGTATTTTAGCTATGTAACATCTCCTTTGGTGCCATTTCAAAAAATCTGTGCACAAGGGCAATCTCAATTCTGCCCAAGCATATATGGTTTTTTCAAACATAAGCCTTGTGTTCTTTAACACAACAAAAGCATTGCAAAGAACATTTCCCCTTCTTTTGCTGTTTTCTTTCTTAAGATTTTTTAAATTGCTTCACACCTCTATCTCCCCAAAAGCATCAGTGTGCTTCATTTACAAGATAAACTGGCCTTATCTTACAGTAACTTGGATCTCCTCTTTGTGTGCAATGGCCATTGAATGAGTCCATGAGATGCAAACAATTGCATGTATTACACAATATATATTCTGCAAAATGAGAGCCGAACACATAAGTTAAAGAGCAGGTTTCAAAACTCAGGACAGTTACCCATCTGAGATGAAAAACTGGTAGCTTCTGAGAGCTGTGGAATTTGCTGTGGTGAGCAATTACTTTATTTACCCAGATAGGTCTACAAAATGCATTCCCATGAGGCTGCATAAATTGCAAATGTTCCGAGCAGTTCTCTTTTCATTACCAGCTCACTAGATAGACATTATTCCTCTTTGGAAAGAAACTAACCTCAATTCATGCATGCCAATGTTTTCATAACATTACAAGAAGAAAGTAGATGAGAAACTCATAACAGATTTCCACATATGGCATTCTCTAATCAATGCAGTATTAAAGCACTGATTTGATGATAAATCACTTATGTCGAAACTTGGAGAAAATAATTTAAAATATCCAAAGATCCCTCTGGCTTGGCATCACAAAGCTCCAGCAGTGGCTTTAAAAGTTCCAGATAGTGCTGAAGAACATGGAAAGTTTACACAACATTCCTTCCTCGAAATACACTCCCCTCCCACAAAAAATAAAGTGGATTGGAAAAGTATCTTTGGATGTGGTAATTTTTCTTGATTATTATGCTGTAATGCATGAATTGAAAACTAATAATACCTACTGGATATGTTTATGAAATTAAAAATAAACCAGTTTTCTCAGGGCTCCATCCACCCTTGCCTTGAATTCCTTTGCCTATGTGTGCATACTTCCAAAGGAATAAACAAATTATCAGACAGCTATTAAATTTTTGCAGACAGCAAAAAATTAAGCTAAAATAATCAGCCATATGAACAATAAACAAGGAAGCACTGTAGTGCCAGAACAGGTGGACAGAGAAATCCAGTGCAGCTTACTCTTTGTAATAGAATAAAAAGTGCATTAACTTTCCTGGGTTCCATTTTTAAGAATGCTTATTAATAATGCATCATTTAATTTAACAATGCTTTTTAGTAAGAAAAGAAAGGTTAATGATTACAGATTTAGTGCTCCTAGTCTCTGCATGTAAGGAAAATGCTGAAATATCACATGCAGCAAAGTGCTGCAGCTATTAATATAATCTCTGAAGGGTTACAGATTCTGTCTTTTAAGCAAAAATATCAGTGGCATTTGGGTCTGTTTGTTTAAAACTCCAGACTGACAGAATGGGGACATAAAAACATACAGCAGAAGAGAATAGAGGCACTAAAGTTATACACATCTACTTGCTATATTGAATTTTAAAATATATTCCTTGATGGACATACTTTTCTCTGCTTTCACGAATTAATTTTCTGTAAAGTGCCTGCTGTGATACAAGGAATGATAATTAGACTTATTTTTAACCTAAAAAATATGCACTCAAATGTCTCCTCATAGTGTGGTCTTTCTGGTAAATTGTAGAGCTATCTGCCAGTTGTCAAAAGTACTTTTAAGTCTTGAAAAATTAAAGTCATGAACCTAAGATAGTTTAAGAAAGTTTTACATTCCCAAATTTCATTCAGTGTGCCACAGACTGAGAACATCCTTCTAGTGAACCAGTGGGAAAAATACGGTCAGATAAATAAATAAATGTCTGTTCTTGCACAGGGAAATGGCTCAATACCTGCTAGTCACTAAGGTTACCACTGCTCACCTTACTTAGCTAGTTCCTGAAATACGAAGTATGCAAAGCCACAGAGATTGATTGTATCATCACAAGATTCCCTTTCTCCCTAGATTCAAAAGCAGCTTCTGGAGGTGTGAGAAAGGAAAGGTTTAAGATGCATTTTGCATTCATTTTTAAAATTCTTGTTTTATCTTTTTGGGGACTTTGCCTTTTTCCTCTGAGAGCAATACCTCAAAACCAAACTCAGAAAATCCCTTACCATAGGACAGATCTTCGAGGCTTGTTGGGAAGTTGAAAGAATAAGTTGAGAAAAAGAGAATGCAGCTAAGTGCTGTAACATCATCTGACTCAAGTCACAAGTAAAACACAAATTGCCATTGTTTTAAGGACCCAAGGAAGAAGGGATTTACAGTAAAATGGTACAGAACCACTTAAAATAAATCTTAAAATTCTTGACTTAAAAATGGAAGGGACAAGCACAGACTCCAAGCCACAAGACCAGTAAAAAGATTCAAAGGATTATCACTACTCTCACCTTTGGAGATATCCATTATTGTTTCAAGAAACTCTACCTGATAACAAAAAAATCAGAACATCTCCAGCTGTCAGGTACTCTCTTTAATAGAGATGCTAGATTAAGGAGAAGATGGAATGCAACAGAAATATCTATCAAACAGCAGTTGATACCACCTAGGCATATCTCACTCCATTTTTTTTTTTGGCTGCTGCAGATACTTGAAAGCAAATGCATCTTGATCCCTGCTACTCAGTGTGCTGTACAAAGTAATATCTCCCAGATTAATTGGCTTAATTTACTTGTTTACTGCAATCTTTGTCTATAAAATGGGGCATCCAGATGAAATGTAATGGACTGTGAGATGTAAAAAGTCACGTTGGATAAAAACCTAATGTTTCTTTCTGCTTCTGAACTAGAAAAAGAGGTATTGTTTAATCAGCACTGCTAACAGGGCTTATTTAACAATAGTTTGACATACTTCAGACTACTAGAAAAGTTATAGGTGCTAAAGGTAAGATATAAGATAACAATAAATATGACAAGTTCAGAAGTTCAAATGAATCCTAGACCCTTTCAAACAGGCAGCACAGATGCTGGCAGAATTGTTATCACCTGAAAGCAGGAAAACTTGTGTATAGCTCATCAAGCTCTCTCTTCTTTCCCTTTTAAACTGTCTCATCAGCACATAAAAAACCTCTCTTTGGCATATTTCTTTTATTTTTGTAATCTCATCATTCTTCTTCCCGAATTCCTCTGACTAGTCCTTAGCAGCTGCTGGGGGTATATATCCAAAAGAATCATTTTTCCCTTCTGTCCTCACATCACCCCACCTGGAGAATGTCTCTCAGGCACAGAATTTGTTTCTGCACATCCATAAAAGTGAGATAGACTTGATGAGGATCTCCAATGATGTAAATAAGGTGTTCATCCTATGCCTCTAATTTATTTAAAATGACAGCAGTATTTCTTTGATCCCAGTGGACTTAATATACATATTCTATGAATATACATACTCTTTAAACATCTACTTTATTTTTCTTATGCTCAATCGTCATGTCTGAAACAAGGATGTAATTATGAAAAGTTAGCATTTGGATTTACAAAAAAACCCAAACAAAAACTACTAACTCAAGAAAAAGGACCGTTAATGGAGTATTACTTTTTTTGAAGTAACAGGCAGTATAAATGTTTTTCTGGAATTTCTGTGAGACTGTTTAAAAATTCATCAAAGCACTTCCACACCAAGTTGGGCTTTGAAATATGTCCTCAAACTTGGCGTAAGTGCAGATCTCCCTGCTCGTTTTGAGCTTGATTGCCTAAGGAAGCACAGAAAACATGACCACCCTCTATGCCAGTCTCCCTCCTCCAGCCCTTACATTTCCAAAACTGTTGACCAGTTTCCTTCAAAGACAGGAAAGCATTAAAAAAGGCTCAAAAGTAACAGCATCTCCTTACGTTTGAAAAAAAATAATATTTTCTAGGTATAGAACAGAGATAAATGCTGTAGACTGAATCACATCCTGAGATGCAAGTACCTTTTAGCTCTAGCTGTCTGTTCCTGAAGTATCTTTGCCTGCCTCTGCTATCTTAATATTTATTCTGTTGGATATTTGATTGAAATCCTAAACATGTACAGAAAAAAAGCGACCTACTTCATCCATGGCAAAAATAACCCTTCACAAAAAAAGGACCGAAAACAAAATAAATACTGAAGGACAAAAAGCCCAGTCCTGTTTCCACAAATCAATAGAGTGAAAACCCCTCCGTATTGCAGATGAGCTTTCATAAACCAGGCAGCTCAGTGGTCATATATTAGATTTTCTGTGCAGGAATGTACTGAAGCAAACACTTGAAGGCAAGTGCAGCTGCCTTGGATGTTGGATAAACAAGTTTCTTTAGCAGGGCAGGGGAAAAGGTAAATTTTAAATTGCAACTGACAGTTCCTTTACTTTGAAAGTGTTCTCAAAATCTGAACATTGTCTACCTAGTTTTTATTGAGAAAAAAGACTACTAAGTAATCTTTTAGAACTCTTTATCTGTTACATTTTCCATCAGTCTGCTGAAAACTCAACAACAGGAATAACCTGTGGTTCCAATTGAAAGCTACCACAGAGAGGACTCTCCACTGTAATAGAGTGGAAGAGCTGAAGAGGTTGATACTCTCACATTGTCCAACACTTAGCACATCTGTAATGTTTAATAGCCTGATGCAATTAATCACATCCACATTTTCAGAATTAGATTCCTGACTGTGTTCAGAGGTGCTTGGGTTTCACCTTTAAATGTTCACTCGCTGCTAATTTTAAAAACAATTATTTAACCTGCAAAAACTTACAAATTAGCTTCTGGCTGAAAATTGCATAAATTGGATTTCTATGTAATTCATGTTCCAGCTGTGAGTTGGATTCTCACAGAACCTACATAAAACTATTTACCAGAGGATGGTTTGCATTGGAACTGGGAGCTGCCTTTGGTGGGACACAGGTGAAGCAATGAAGATGAAAAAGGCAAATGAAAGAGATGAACAGATGAAGAACTCCTTTGGTTCTGATTTTCTTCCTTGAATTCCATGCTTTTGGGGACCAAAAGAAAAAAGAAACAAAATCCGAAAATCACAAACAACCACCAACAGGTTAATAAAATCTGTTTACCCTCTACCAGCTTCTATTTCGACTTGCTCCACAGCTGTGTCCATTGACCGCCAGTGGTCTGCACAGACTGGGACTTGTGGCCAGGGTGACATTGTTACGTGACAGAGCTTTTTTAACCACCCAGAGATTTCTACAGCATGCTGGTTTGTGGGGGGGAAGGCACTGCCAGTCAGTTAAGAAAAGTTTCTCCAGACATAGCACTGCTGACAAGAACATGGGGGAATTTTTTCACCCTCAGGAACTTGCCTGTGACTGGCAGCTGATGAAAAGACTTTGTGAGAATTACTGAAGCAACATGTACTCCATGTGGCAATCTGTCCCCTTGTGTTGTGCTGAAATAATACAAGCGCTTGGTACATTTCACAGAAATCATTATATTTTATCTCTTTTTTTTTTCTCCTGTTAAGCTTAGATTCTTTAGCAACAGGCATGTGCAAATTCTCTGACAACAATCTTTGTTAACAGTAATACACTTTCATGTCCAAGGTCTTGAAGTGAAAAATAAAACGATGCAGAACTTTTCGTCACCTCCTCCTGAAAATTCTTTGCTTTGATTTGGCAGAACAGCCCCAGCAAACTGTGACTGCTGGTGTACAAAATGAGAGCATTTGTTCCATGAACAAAGGGAAAGCAGAGTCCTCAAGCTCCCTACTCTGCTGAGCTGTTCTCAGGGTACTACTCAGAACAAAAGCAACAGGACGTTTCAACAGCGTCTCAAATTAATAGTTTTCATTTGAAACAATGTCATCCCATTTCTGTCAGAGGGAGTCATTTAGAGCTTCCACAGCCTGCCTCAGGGTACTCTGGCTCTGAAGACCCTACCCAGGCAAACCAGGATTCTGTTTCAATAAGGACTTCATCATTCACCCTGAAGCACTGGGTCCCACTGCTGCAGCCTCTATATATGGTTATTCCATGAAAAATACATTCTGCTGTACTGGGCTGTTTTGCTGCCTCCTACGAGTGAAGCTGCAGGTGTAGGCCATTTGTATTTTGCCTTGCCGTACTTCAAAAGATTTCAATCAGAACCTGAATATCGCCTTCTGATACGAACACGGAAAAACGCCTAAAGCTATCTAAATTAAATTTGGCACAAAACAGTGCTCTGAAAGTATTATTTAACTACTTTTAGCCTACAGCAAGGGCTTTACAGCCAAGCTATAAACTCCCTAATAATAAGATGCCTAATAAAAGTGCTGACAGACCATTCAGAGACTCGGCAGCGCTCATTAAAATGCACCAGAATAGAACATTCTCAGGATGACGGATTTTCAGTGCCCAGGAACACCCGATACCTTAACAAACACACGCATTTCTCAGCATGTGCACCACAGACTCTCATTCCTTCTCTCTGGACAGCTTGGAATTACATTACTTGCTGAAAAATAATGGCTTTGGCACTGAATATTAATGACCTGTTTAACAACTAACATAAAATCATATTCTCCCTCTCTGGAAGTACATGCAACTTTAACCAATATTTCCATAAAAATTAGCATCAAAGGAATATTTTTACTGAAGGATTTTGTAATGGATTGCTTTGCTTCAGGGCTTTATTTTTTCTGCGTGTCCTAACTCTCTCTTTTTTTTCCTCATAAATCTGTTTAATTTTGAAAATAGATCCACATGCTACAGGATTTCCCTTTAATCATACAAGCTATTCCTCTGAAACATCAGGAAAGGACATAAATATTGTTTTCTTTTCTAAAAGAAAATGTTCAGGCATTTAGGATACACAAAAGCACTTTGGTACTTGCTCACAGGAACAGCAAAATAGCATCCAGACTTGGATTAGTAGTCTGCAAACACAGGAGCTGGGAGAATTTTTAGTTCCTATGGAGGGAATTCCCAAGAAGCAGCAAACAGAAACCTCACAGATGTTAATGAGATTTTTGAAATTATTATGAAATTACAGATTCATAGTGGAATTTACGCTTCTGCTTCTTGTTACCTCCTCCTCAAAGCAGGGATAACTTCAAGGATAAGTTAAGGATAACTTCAAGGATGAGTCAGCTTGCTTATTATGGTCTTGTCTCATTAAATTTTGAGTTAGACTAGAGGTCTCTTCCTACCCCAACTATTTTGTGATTCTGTGAATTTTGGGTGTCTCAAGGAAGGAGGTCCTATGTCTTCCTTTGGAAAAGCCTCTGGCAGATTCAGACCCACATTTCCCTGCTCAAGCCACGGAGGTGCTCCCAATCCTCTTGAAAATGTCTTTGACACACACGTAATTACTAATCTTTAGTGAGCCCTAGTGTAAGGGCTGAGCATAGCACTGCCATGAGAGCCCAGGCCCAGCCATCCTCCTGCTTCCAGTGACTGTGAGCAGTTGGTATGAATCACAATTTAATAAAATGCCAAATTAATGCCGAAGCAAGAATCCCAAGTTAAGTCCTGGAGTCACCTGCCACTGGAGCCATACTTAATCTTTCCACACTCCTGTTAGTCCATGCAGAGCAGGACGTAAAACAAAGGAAGTGCCACTGACTCCTTCAGTCACAAATCCCCTCCAGGTAATGATTACCTTAAAACACAAATGGAATTTTGACACAAAGCCTTGCTGGCAGGACACTGGTCAGCAGAATGCTTCAATGCAATAACATGAAAGGTGCAAAAAAAATAGAGAATATTGGCTACAAAGCACAGGTAATACTTTACCATGTAGGTCTCAACATAAGTAAATGAATTATTTAATTCAAATGTATATAACTAAAAATATTTCTTGCTATAAATCTTTTCTTATTTAGAAAACGTGGGGCGCTTTTTTTTTTTTAATTGTATGTAAAGCATCGGTTTCCCAGCATAGAAACACGGTTTTTCATAGCAATTATTGATCCCTACAGATTCTCTAATGGGACTGGCAGTCACAGAGCCACACAATTTTCAACATCTATAATGCAGCCACAGGCAATATTTCTGCTTTTACAAGGCACTCTAGCCTGAGGTACCAGGTTATTTGAAACATCATTTCTGAGTGGGAAATAGCTGTAACACACAAGAATCCAAGCTGTCAGTTGTCAACAACTTTGGTTTTTTTTCATTTAAAAACCAAGAAAAAGAATAACACGTTCTTTTTAATCAAAATTTTGATTGTTGCTCAGGAATGGCTTCTAGTAGCCTGGATCCAGCACTGCCCAATGCTCCTGCTACCACAGTTCTGTAGGTCAGAAAGTTCTCCATACATTAACTACTCCTCTTTTATGGTGACACACCTATTCAAGCTCTCTTATTTAGCTAGACCATGTATCAGCTGAGAAAAATTAAACAATTACAGAAAATTACAAAATGTTTTTAGCTGGAGAAATTACACCCTCATTCCATGTCATGAAAGACTTCAAGAATTCAGGGGTGTAAGAACAGATCTTCAGCCAAAATTGAGTATTTTCTTGCCTTACACATTTCTTCTCTTAGTCTTAAACTCTTGGATGCTTCTAAGAAAACATGTAGGTATTTTCTGTAGCCTTTGCCAGTGTGTTCAGGACAGTATTTTATGCCCTTTCTCTGCTTTATGAGTTTGTGCATTCTCTCGTATTTCTGACTATTACAAAATTCTTTGTCAGAAACCAGAAATCTTCCTATAAGAAATCAAGTACCCAAGAATTTATCCCCTTATTACCCTATCCATTACTTCATTACAGAATTTAGTTCCTCTTCATATGTTGTCTAAAAAAACTTCCCACTTTATTCTCAGAAATCCTTTGCAAGGAAAAGAGATGAGATTTCTGATGGACAGTCTGATTTTTGCAGCCTGAGGTCTCAATCCTAAGAGATTCAATGTTCATCGGACTCAGATTTGTGCTACAGCTGTCAATTGTTCTCTGGCCCAAGCAATTCATTCAGGTTTTACTTGCAGCCAGAATCACTGATTCAATGTCAGAAATCTTTCTGTCAGAGTTGAAAAATATTCCAGCTCCAGATGATCAACACTAGAGAAATGGGAGTCTTGTGCCCAATGAGAGAACGGTGGATAAAGGAAAAAAACTTTAGGCAACTCATGTATTCCATAAATAAAGCTCATTAAAATCTCCCACAAACAAGGGATCATCTCTGTTACTCACATTAATGCAAGTCTAACAATTTTATTAAAAATATCTGCAACTGCAATTCAACCACCTTTTTCTTTCATTGTGAATTTTTGATCCTTAATACACTTTTTAATGGCAGAGGCCCACCTCTTTTGTTATGAGAGGAAACAACAAGAACATCCAATTTCGTGGCACACAGTGAATCCCAGAAAGCTGCAGTATCCCCCTCATCTGCACACTTTACCCCTTGGCAAGGTCACAAAAAACAACTGCTTAATTTATCAGACAAATTTCAATTCAGGAAAAAAAAGCACCTAAACAAACAACCAAAACAAAGAAGGGGAAAAAACAACAACCTGCCTCAAACCAATTTCCAGTTGATGCAGTGCTGTTCTATCTGACCTAATGTTTCAGAGTGTCAGCTAATAAACCAAAGTCACTGCACAAAATCTCTTTAATAGCATAGTAAAAAAGGAGTCGCAAATTAGAATGCCTTAGGCGTAGATAAAAGTACTGCACAGCAAAGAAAGCAGATGAGCATGACAAGCTGATCAGGTTCGCTTGAAGTTTTCCAAGACTGAACAGACCCTCACTTTTATAGAGCTTAGGTTAAATCTAGAGAGGAAAAGACCACAGAAACCTTGAGATGACCTGTCAAACTCTAAGGAAGCATTGTATAGAAAGTTAACAAAATCAGATATTAACTATTAGTTTCAAACATACAGGATTTTTGAGAATCTAATCTCTGGTATCTTGAGAGCCCCCTCCAGAACACTTGTTCCAGAGCTGTCACCATTTCAGGGGATCCAGAGACAAATGTCCATTATGAGACATCAGTCAGACACTAATGCTTTATAAGAAGTGATACTTGACACACGAGGACACTGAAATTCTCCTGTTACAGTCACACAAGACCCTGTGGTCCCACAGAGGCAGGTGTTTTTTACGAGTTCACATTGATATTTAGATGTCTTCTCCACAATTGTTCTGCTGCCAAACACACACCAGCTACTGTTTGATTATGAAAAAACGTCTGTCCCACAGTAATACTCCATGCTCCAGCCACCAAAACACCCCATCTAGCTCAGCTGCAATGTGTTTTGTATTTCAAGTGTCCTGTTTTGGGGAGAGCAAGACTAAAGCAGAAAGATGGTAGGACTGCCAGGCCAACACACTGTCATATTTAGATTCACCAAAAATTTACCTCAGAATTTCTTAGCATTTCTTTGTTGATCCACATACAATATGCTGAAGAATTATTGAACTGTGGATTTCTGCTGCAGATTCCAGATTGAAACCACCTCTCTTGAAAGACTTTCCCATTATTCTACTCATGAAATAACGAAGCATTAATCCAGCTGAAATGAAAATCTCCTTTCAAATCCTAAGGTTTATCTATAGGTACAGTTTTTAATATACAGAAGATTAAAAATGCTGGAACATAAGGATATCCCTGTTGGGATGTTTCACTGGCATCTTATTAGTTGAAAGATATTGGAAAGTACACCCTTGCCTATTCCCTTGGTGTCTTTGCAGGAACTTGTCGGCCATAAATTTGAAACTGCCTCCACATCCTCCTTTGGCAATAAATCTCAGAATTCCAAGCGCTTTCTCCCAAGCTGTAAACCAAACTCCTAATACTTTCATCAATACACTGCAGCTCAAACATTGCAGGATAGGGAAATAACAACTCTGTATTCATTTTACCCATGACCTTCATGATTTTGTGAACATTGATCATATCAACTTTCAGCCTTATTATCTCCTAGCTGCCTTTTTTTTCCCAGCCTTGTCTCTACCTTATAAAGTGACTGCTCTGTTTCCATTAATCATTTTGACTCCCGCACACAAATATATTGTGAAAATCATTCTCCACACAGACAGACATAAATAATGCATGAAATCCCTCAATACCTCTTGATCAAGACTCAACATTGGCGCTTGGTAAAAATGGAGATGAATACTGCTGAATCTAGGCCCCACCCTGTGGCAGGATTTTATCAGTGATTTGCCAGATGAGGCATAGCAAGAATCATGCCACAGGTCAGGAGAACCCTGGAAACTCTTAAGTGTGATACAGACCTTTGTCACTTTGTCAGCAGGAAAAATTTAAAACTATCTCATGACAAATGCCACCTGGTTCTTCTGTTTCCCACCAGACATTTTTGGGGTAGTTCCCCAAATAAATCACCACCAGAAACAAGGAACTCTTACAGAAATAAAAGATATGCTGGTGTTAGGAAGGGCAGTTTTGTAGGGGAACCACACATGCACAGACTTCATTGTTTAATCAAGTGTTCACCACACTTCTTTTATGAGATTCCACTCATTCAATGTCCTAAAAGAACTCAAAAGGGCAGTGAACACTTCTCAAAACAACCTTTAACCGAGAATCATTTCTGAACAGAAGTGAGGTTAACTATAGTTCAAAGCATTTGTAAAATTTGAGCTTGGGTCCAGAAGTATTGATGCAAAAAACCCCAAAACCTACTGGTGCACAAGAACTGGAAGGAAAGCAGTGCATCTCTGGAATTTTTTGGTATTGGAATCTACAGGATTGCAATTTCCCTGTGTTTTAAATAACAAAAGCTTTAGGCCTACTTTAAGTGTAGTTCTGCATTATGTAAGACAGTGTCCCTATACACTTTCTCCAGATTTCAAGAGTGGGATGTTGTCCCCCATCACCACAATTTCACTGGAAAAAATAAATTTGGAAATTCTTGTCTTGCAGGATTTGAATTACAGCAGAATGTCTTGCTTATTTTTTTCTCCTTCTTGTATGTAATTTTCTGTTTTACATAACATAAATCTGAAGAGTAGCTATGCCTCACTTCGAAATAAATAAGGTATCATTTGAACTGCCAAAAAGAAAATGCAAAACATTACTTTCTTTCAAGCCTGTAAACTGGATTTTCTTAACAGTAGAGTTGCATGTTGGTTTGAGCCACAAATATATTTGCAAAAATGTATAGACACACAGAATTGTGGAGTTTAGATTCAGATGAAAACACCACTGCTGATGGTACTTAGAGAGGAGATCATGGTGCTCATCTTTCTGAGAATGTCTCTTCAGAAACAGAAGCAGCACACACAGTTATGTTCACTACCCTGTAAACATTGTCTCTATTTTGTAAGAAGCAGTCACTGAAAATTAAAATTATAATGACACATAAAAAAAATTTGGGAAATAAAAAGCATCTACTAGAAACATGCAGAATGCCAACTGAAGCAATTATTTTTTACTTTATTTGCATTTCAGATTACCTGCTAGAATATTCTTGCTCACCAAAACTCCATCACCACAATCAGCGAAAGGAATTTAGCTACTAATTTTTAAGTGGGAAAAGGAGCTATTCTCATGTACTTCAGAAGGTTTCTTGCACAAATTCTGCTTCCAGCAGCCAGTTTCCTGCAAAACCTTCTTGCCAAAAGATCAAACTCTGTAGTTTTATTCAAACAAAAGTCCCTGTGAGAATTCTACTTGATTAAGGACAGATTAAAGACTGCACATTAACATCCAAAGGCTAAAATTTTCAAAACATGCAGATAATTTAGAAACCCTTTTTGCTATCAGTTTTAATCAATGATCTGCTTTGAAAACCTCAGTCCAATTGTGCATTGGATTAAAACAGAAGAGCCAGCTCCTGAGGCAATTCCTAAGTTCATCAACAGATTTGAACAATGCCAAGTGGATAAGGAACTGGCATCAAGGGACGGGGCTTTCAGGAGTGTTTATTCATGTTTTTCATTGGATCTGATCACAAAATTTCCATTCATTTTAACGAAGCAGAGTTCAGGCAACATCTACTGTGCTTCTCCAGTATTAGCTGATTTATAATGGCTATCTATCCCCTGTGGGATACATCTTCTGATTCGTCATTCCAAACTACACCTCTCCTTGCTTTATAGCATTTTACAGGTTCATAGACCAAATCTATATTATAGCTTAGAACTGCTGATAGCAGAGCAGGATGAATCCCTACCCAATTATTGCCTCAATCAGAGCTGGCTTTGGTGCAGAGCCATTGGTGGCACCATGAGCTGAACAACACCAATAATGGCTAAGAATCTGGAAACAGTAAAGTTCGGCAAGACTTTTTTTTCTGGTGCCCCACACAGTCACCTAGACCTGTGCTACCCTAGAAGCAGCACAGTGCTTCGCATCCCAATTTGAATCTCTCTTAATGTATTCTTTCATCCAACTGTGAAATAACACAAGTTAAGCCAAGGTTTCAGTTCCAAGTGTTACCATGGTAAACAAACAGCACGTTCATGTTCCATTTTGTATTTGAGAGGCAAAATCTATTTAACCCAGTGTCTTTCAAGAATTCTTATTTCCTGGTGTTCTAGGGTCATACAGGTTAAAAAAACCAGCATATTCTCACTCAGAGCTATGAAAAGCTTAACAAAACTTGGGTAAAATTTGCTTTTACAGAAAATGTTACCATACTCTCCTCCTACAGGAGTTGTCTTATTTTAAGATGGGTCACAAGAGTTTACAGTGCAAAAACTTGAGCACTTACACAACAAGCAGCAGCAAAGCTCACAATCCCACCCAGCTGTTTCTGAAAAGCAAATCACACTTTTCCTATCATCCAGACATGGAGAACTGCAACCAGCATTCCTCATCAACATCCCAAATGCATCCCAAATGCAAAGTGCTGCTCTGGAGTACTTGGGGCTCACCTGTTGTGTGTCACACACACACATCTGGGTGCCAGAACTGCTGCAGGTGTTACTGAGAGAGAGACATTCATCCAGCTGTGGGAGAGGCACACGTGGCACTGCTTTCCTGAGCTGCTCCCACAGTAAAGGAACTGAGTTATAAAAAGCCCACAGACTGTACATAATGTTCTACTCAAAGCAGCACACAAGCAAACCTAAAGATTAGATAAACATCTCCACATTTTTTACCAGTCATAAGCAGCTCTTGGGACAATCATATTCACTTCTTAAGATCTTGATGAATGTGATTGCTCTTAGGGGTTTTTTTGCTTTTTGGGTTGTGATTGCAGCTGGTATATTTTTCTTTTTTCTCTTGTTTTATAATCATTACCTTGCAGAGAGAAAATTAATTGGTTCTCTTACTTGAATGTGTTAAAATCAGTCACTGGAGCACACTTCTGAATGAAGGGCCCTTGAGAAAAAGGATAAGAAATGATTTTTAAAAAGGGTTTAGTATCTAGGTTACTTCTAAAAGGCAAGAAGTTTGAGAAGTTTTCTGTGAACTATTTAATATCTCTAAGCTCCATGACATCAGCTTCCACACAAGATTTTACAAGACCTGGCTCACTTGAGCACAATTTTAAATAAGTTTTTTCAGCAACTTCAGCAGGTTTTGGTCAGTCATTCCACAGCTCCTTGAGAGGCAAACCCACAAACTGTGGCCAAAAGATCTCTGAATAAGCCCTGAGATACAGGCACAGAGATAAAAAAGTAATTTCACCAGTGTACATCCTAACATGCAGCATCATACATCCTTACAGATAGCTTTCAGAATGACACAGAGTTTTATATCATTTAAAGACACTGCTGCTTTCTGGGACTTTTCCTTTCTATAGCTGAAGTGGCTTGAAGTAACATCCATTCCTGCACAGTTGCACCAACCACCCAGGAAGCACAAAAAAGAGGAATTTTCTCACACAACCTTCTTTTATAAACATTTGAAATTTGGCTAAAAATTACTCATTTTCCAATGCAGAGTTGCTTTTTTTTTTTTTTTTTTTTTTTTTTTTTTTTTTTTTTTAATCATTATCAGTGGCTTTAATTCTTTCAGAAACATACTGATTTCAGTGCTTTTAATATCAGCAAGTCAGTTTCAATACACATCTGTATCAACTTTGATGAGGCTAGGTTGAAATATTTGTGTATCTCATCCAACGGTAGTCAGTGACTAAATAGCACAATTTCCTTTTTGTCTGCTCTATCCTATTCTTTAAGGAGTTTGTCTAAACAGCTCTTTCACTATATTTATATATTAAGAATTATCTTCTCCATCGCCCTTTTCTTCCCTCTTGTAATTGTACTACTCCTAAAGTGGCCTATAAACTTTCACAAAGTTTATAGAGATAGTCAAAATTGAAACTTGCTTATCTCACAAACTGCAAGTTTTCAGTGCTTCCTTTCTGCAGCTCGTGCATTCTAATAGCATGCATTCCCTTGGTGTTTTGAGAAAAGACAACACATTAAATCAAACTCCCAGCTTTGGAACCTGATAATGTCCCCAAATCGCTGTTTGTCCTGAACTGCTCCCTCCAAGCAAAACAAACACACTTGAATGAAATAATTTCTCATGTTTTGCCTGAGATAACAGCATCTATCTAGTACACTGCCACCCTGACAGCCTTGCAGGAGCATTTGTGTGACCAGTCCTGAAGCACTTGCAGTGAAACACCTCACAAGAGGCTGTTTCAGCTGTACCTGTGCTTCTGACACTCCTGTTAGCACCTACGTGTTCCCTGGAATTTTCTGAATATTTAACTGCAGGAAAAAGTTACTTGGTCCTGGGGATTTGAGAAGGTCTACATGTG